>NC_072456.1:27294668-27462168 GCF_027596085.1 Anoplopoma fimbria
TCATATTCACATATTCATTGTGACTTTTCCTTCCTCAGACCGTCATGGCTCCAAGACCTCAGGTGGGGACCGTTTCCTCCCCGACTCTCGGTACGTCCCCTTTTCCTTCGGATACTTTCAGAACCTGCTCAAACTGTTTTCTAACCTCCACCCTCCTCCATAGACGACGAGGCTCCGACTAAAGATGCCTCCATCCTGCCGGCTTACTCCACCGTGGACCTGGTGAACCAGGACCAAGATGAAGACAATCCCTGGGATCTCCCCGAGCTCAAAGACACCGGGGTCAAGTGGTCAGGTGAGGAGGTTCTCCTTCCTCCACACCACATGGACGCCTTTACGAAACCCCTGACCCTGAGTCAGTATTCTTTGTATATCTTCCTACAGATCTGGATACAAAAGGGAAGCTCATGAGGGTGCTGAGCGGTATTGCGAAGATCGTGATGCTGCTCGGACTTCTCTACCTGTTCATCTGCTCTCTGGATGTTCTCAGCTCGGCCTTCCAGCTGGTCGGAGGTAAAGTCACAGAATTACAGAAACAACTCTTATATTATCACCAGCCATCACTGCATATTTAGTTTATCTCCTTGATAATGCCAGGGTCAACAGAGCACTGCTTATGTAATGTGCATGCAGCGCTGTGTTTTTTGACCTGAGGATGTCTGTGTGTGTGTGTGTGTGTGTGTGTGTGTGTGTGTGTGTGTGTGTGTGTGTGTGTGTGTGTGTGTGTGTGTGTGTGTGTGTGTGTGTGTGCAGGCAAAGTTGCTGGTGACATCTTCCAGGACAATGTGATATTGTCCAACCCTGTGGCCGGGCTGGTGATCGGGGTGTTAGTCACAGTGCTGGTGCAGAGCTCCAGCACCTCCTCCTCTATTGTGGTCAGCATGGTGTCCTCTGGATGTAAGTAGGGCACACACACACACACACACACACACACACACACACACACACACACACACACACACACACACACACACATCTGTCAACATGTCTACGCTGACAGGAGCATTCATGGATGGATTACTGAACGGGTCTACAAAGCACAGGCCGAGGAGCCCTTAGTGTCATGGGCCCAACTGTTCTTCACCTACAAAATGTCATTGAAATACTCAAAGTGACCACAAAGAGACACAAAGCAACTACAAAGAGACAAAGTGATGCAAAACTACAACAAAAAAGTAACAACCACAGACAAAAATAACTACAAAGAGACCAAATCTGTTACAAAGTGACTCAAAACCACCACAAAGACGCATACCAACTTCAGAGGGAAACAAAGTAACTACAAAGAGACACAACTACAAAGAGATGAAAAAGTGTGGGTGGAAAACAACCACAGACAAAAAAACTACAAAAAGATAAAAACAATTAGTAAGTGATTTAAAACAGCCACACAGAATCCCACAAACCCACAGAGAGATGTGGCTAAACATCTACAAAGACACACAAAACAACTATTAAGAGACAAAGAGATACAAAAACTATCAAGAAATGCAGCTAAACATCGACACATATCAACTACAAAGAGACGCAAACAGAGACAAATAGATGCTAAACTAAAGAGGGGTGGGGCTTAACAACTACAAAGATAGACAAAGCAACTACAAAGAGACATAAAAACAACTTTAAAGAAAAAAAGTAACAATAAAAAGACCAAAATAATTAAGAAGTGACTCATATCAACCACAAAACTACAGAGAGATTTCCCTAGACAACTACAAAGAGACACAAACAGAGACAAAGAGATGCAAAACTAAAGAGAAATGCAGCTAAACATCTACAAAGAGCGACTAAACAATGATAAAATGTCTTGTTCCTATGTAGGAGAAATGTTGGGGTCTTTAACATATCTTTGCCTGTTCATTCTCATTATCCGCCCATGCATGCAAGGAGTTATAGCTGTACACATTGACATCATGATGCTTCTGTTCTTCAGTGCTGGATGTCCAGTCTGCGGTGCCGATCATCATGGGCGCCAACATCGGAACGTCGGTCACCAACACGATCGTGGCGATGATGCAGGCTGGAGACCGGAATGAGTTCCGCAGGTAAAAATCAGAGCACGTCATAATAAAGATAAGACAAAGATAACTTTAATAACTCAGCCAATAAAGAACACGTGTTCCTTCTCTCCCAGGGCGTTTGCCGGCGCTACGGTCCACGACTTCTTCAACTGGCTGTCAGTCCTGGTTCTTCTGCCGCTGGAGGTGGCCACGGGCGTTCTGTACAAACTCACCCACCTCATCATCCAATCCTTCAACATCCAGAGCGGAGAGGACGCCCCCGACCTGCTCAATGTCATCACCGACCCGCTCACCAACTCCATCATCCAGGTACAGACAACAGGCACCGAGATCATCAGGAAACATGCAGCATTTACAGAAACAACTCTTTTATTTTAACATATGTGTTTATGTGTTTTCTTAGCTGGATAAGTCCGTCATCACCGGCATCGCCACCGGTGACCCGGCAGCCAGAAACAAGAGTCTGATTAAAGTATGGTGCAAAAAGCAGACAAACACGGTGAGAAATCAACATGTCTTAATTATTAGTTTGCCTCACACTGAACAGTGAAAACATATGATGAAGCTCTGGTTACCTCGGCTTCTTCCTCCTGTTAATGATTGATATTGTCCTCCTCACATTGTGACCACAGTTGTTAGATCATGCTTTGGAGGTGTGTTATTTTATCAAAGGTGGACTGTTGCGTGTGATCATTTAAAGATTATCGCTGACTTCTTAAACAGGCCCTATTATTCTATTTTCCGGGTGCATATTTTTATCTCACGTTACAGTTACAACATGTTTACATGCGTTAATGCCCATAATCCTCCTTGTTTTTCTCATCATTCTGTCCTGCAGCACCTCTTCTCACCCTCTCTCTGAAACGCTCCGTTGTTGCTCCTCCCTCCAGAAAGCAAAGTCTGCTCTGATTGGTCAGCTAGCCCGCTCTGTTGTGATTGGTCAACGTTTCACATTTCAAAAAACTCTTCCTCTGGAGCTTCATCTCCGTCTCTCTCTTTTGTTGTTTGAGGGCCAAACTAGGAAGGAGTTTTACGTCACTTCTGTAACATTGTGACCTCATAAAGTTACATTGTGACCTCATAATGTTACATTGTGACCTCATAAAGTGAGGGGGAGGGTAACTCCTTTTAGGCATGGACTTCAGGTTTTACACTCTACGGACCTTTTACATGTACAAAAATATATATAACACACTAAAGAAGAGGTGGAAAAGCTGCTGCTACATTTAAAACTGTTTTGTTTTTTTGCTGCAGACTTTCTGGAATGCAACAGTGCAGAATTG
Source organism: Anoplopoma fimbria (assembly GCF_027596085.1). NCBI lineage: Eukaryota > Metazoa > Chordata > Actinopteri > Perciformes > Anoplopomatidae > Anoplopoma > Anoplopoma fimbria. The sequence continues at coordinate 27,297,973 of NC_072456.1, forward strand.
CACTACTGGTGCTGTCTGCTGGGATGAAGGAAACCTGACCTGGACCGAGATGAACTCGTCTTTTACCATCTACCAAGAGAAATGTAAGCGTGCCTTTATCAGGCAGGTAGAAAGAGTAGAAAAAAAGAGCATTTACAAAGCAGTTAGGATGATCTGATCCACTGATTCTCAGAGACATATGAGACACAACGACCTCCTTCATCCAGAGCTTCTGATGTTCGGACAATGACTACCTTTGAGTTGTAACAGTGATTCAGCGAAAACCTGTCTCCCTGCTCAATACGTCTATTCATGCTGCCCTAGTTGAAGCACCTGAGCGAGACCATTAAATGGGCAAATTATTCTGCCCCCGAAGCCCCCGCGGCTACTCCGCCAAGCTGTCAGAGCTACTTTACCAAGGCAAAACCAAAAAGAGATTTTAGAGAGAAGCAGACAGAACGGTTTACAATATGTGTCAGAAGGAAACATCCAGCAGTGAAAACACATGTAAAAAGATAAAGATTAAAGCTAAAGTGTAAAAGTGAACTACCACATCACCTGGAGATCGATAAAAACGACTAGGAAATGAATTAATACACTGGTACACTCATGAAAATACATTTAGTTTACCTTCTTTAGCTAGCGTAGCATAGATATGCCAATGCTAGTTAATTATGTGCTTACGTCCTCTGCTAATGTTAGCTCCTAAGGTTTTAGGAGGAATCTCCTCCCAACCCCTCAGGGTAACGAGTATCACTATTCAAAAAATGTTTCGTAAATCTTACATAAATGTTACGCCTCATTTTTGGTTAATTTTCCTACGAAAGTCCAGCAACAAAAAATGCCAATTTCCGCTCGTTACATGCATACAAAACTACTGAATTAGGTTTAGGAAGAGATTGTTGTTTGGGTTTAAATAATCAAGGAAGTGCCGTTACTGAAGTACGAAAGTGACATATAAATCGTCCGTGTTGGTTGGATCCAACCTTCTCGCTCTGTGTGGGTCTTTGCAGTCTTTATACTTCCTGGTACATGTTTACGTGGAGAACATCCCAAAGGATTTTGTGGTATACATGATTTATATGATTTTTGCTGGATGAACAGTCAGAACTCTTACACGTCAAGCTCCAAATCCACAAAACAAGACTGAAAATAAAGAACATCTGAAACCATTATATGAGAGTCTATGGAGCAGAAACAGATAGTTGTTGGACCCTGGTGAGAGCTGGACGATGCTACGCTGTGATTGGCCAGTCTGAGTTAGAGGGGCGGGACACAACTTTCTTTAATTATTTGTTTATCTGCACATATATATATGTATATATATATATATATATATATATATATATATAATTTAGAAACATTGTGCAGGAGAGGTTAGAAGCCAAAAATATCTCCGCTATTAGATCCAATAGTCATACTTGAAAGAGGATAAAAAGATAAAGAAACAAAGATTGCATAACTCATCTCAGTTTCCAGACTCAGCAGTAATACAAAAACAAAAATGTAGAAATTAGGGCCAATTCAAATATATGCCTTTGTGTTTGGTTTTAAAAATAGCAAAAGCACTCATTGAGATCAGAAACAAGTCTTTTTACAACCAAAGGGACTTTTTCTTTCTAACAACATTCTGTTTTAACAACGGTTTGCTCTAAAGTGAGTCGTGCACATGAGGCTAAATTTATCCGTCACATAAGTCATCTTTGAGTGGACACTTTAAAATGCAGATCGTCTGTTTGACCGTCTCGTTGCAGGCAAACACATCTTCGTCAACGTGAAGTTGCCGGACCTGGCGGTGGGCCTCATCCTGCTGGCTCTGTCCCTGCTCATCCTCTGCACCTGCCTCATCCTCATCGTCAAGCTGCTCAACTCCATGCTGCAGGGACAGGTGGCCGTGATCATCAAGAAGGTGCTCAACACAGGTAAGAAAAAGAAACAACAGTAGGAATCCATGCCTGTTTGATAGTCAGCACACCGGTTCTTCCATGGTGATGCTTGATGAGCGACACAGGAAGAACCTCCCTGCTGCTTCTGGCTCGCCTCCAGGTCCAACCAGTCCGGCTGCGTTACGGAGAAAGCTCAGGCGCAAACTCAAACTCCATGCTTATGTTTTCTCACTTCTTCAGGTTTATTACTCACCTCCACTGTTTCCGTTTGACCACAGACTTCCCCTTCCCCTTCGCTTGGGTTACCGGCTACATTGCAATGTTGGTTGGAGCAGGAATGACCTTCATCGTCCAGAGCAGCTCCGTGTTCACCTCGGCTATAACTCCTCTTGTTGGTAAGTCGTCGTTTATATGATATGTTCTTAAAATATCTTTTTTATGACACTTTTATTACACTATATCTCGTCGATCTTCTTTTACCAGGTATTGGTGTCATTAGCCTCGAGAGAGCTTATCCTCTGACACTGGGGTCAAACATTGGGACGACAACCACGGCTATATTAGCTGCTATGGCTAGCCCTGGAGAAACGCTATCCAACTCCCTGCAGGTGAGACCCAATAGAGAGTTTCCCTTGTGTGCCTGTCTTTAGCCATGCTAGCATCTATGGATGGCAACATTGCTCTTTGGTTCAAACTGATATATCTCCCCAACCATTGGATGGATTGCGATTAAAGCTTGTAAGAAAACATTCATGTTCCCCAGGGGATGAATCCTACAGACTTTGGTGATCCTCCTACTTTTCCTCTAGCATCACCATTTGGGGTTTTATTGCAAATATGTCCACTACTATTTGATGGATTGCCATGAACTTCGGTACAGATATCCATGGTCCCCAGATTATCAATTCTAATAACTTTGATCCCTTTGTAGGGTGCGTTTATCCAAATATTCACTATGACAGTTGCACGCCATAATAATGAAAAACCTGTAGCTTTTAAATATATGGAAATAAGTCAAAATATAACCGGTTATCCTCGCTTAAAAGTTATGCTATAGAACGTTGTATCATAAAGCTCCATCATTATCAGCAAAATGAATGACATTCCCATCAGCCTCAGCTTTGCTTTTTACTCCTAGTTAGCAAATGTTAGCATGCTAACACACTAAACACAAGAGTAAATATGCTAAACATTATACCTGCTAAACATCATGATTGCATTGTCATTGTCACCATGTTAGCATGTCGATGTCAGCTTTTAACCAGCCCAGTAATCAGGAATAAATGTTGGTGTTGTTCGTATCTGCAAACAACGGATACGTTCAGTTGAATGTGGACGTTTTTGCATTTGCTATGAGCAAATTACGTTGTCCAACGAGTGACAGTTATTGAAAGTTATTTGGTATAATAACAAGTATAACAAACCCGGTAAAGACAGGTGGACAGATTAAACAAACACATGACTTTCACTCAGGAGACCACTGTCACAACAATTTGGTTGATTATTTACGTTAGTTAAGTTTTTATTGTTGTTAGGTTATTAACAGGATGGTTTTTGTAAACTTAACAAAGCAGTCTTGTTGACTAAACCTAACAAATCATTTCATAACGTTTTCTGCAAGCGTGATAAGAGGCTGATATGAAACGTTTGGTTCATAAACATCGACATTTGACCTATTCCGCGGTTTGCAGGAGCTGTAATGCTTTTAACTCAGAGCACTTTTTGTTTATTCATATCTTCTTTGAGATCTGACCGCCTTGTTTGACCGCCATCTGTGTTTTCTTCTAGATTGCACTTTGCCATTTCTTCTTCAACATCATGGGCATCTTGCTGTGGTACCCGATCCCCTTCACGAGGATTCCCATCCGGTTGGCCCGAGGTCTGGGTAACAAAACGGCTGAGTACCGATGGTTCGCCGCCCTCTACCTCTTCCTGTGCTTCCTGGTCATGCCTCTGACCGTGTTCGGCCTGTCGCTGGCTGGCTGGCAAGTCCTGGTCGGCGTCGGCGTGCCCGTCATCGCGTTGATCTTATTCGTCATCATCGTCAACTTGATGCAGTCTCGCTGCCGCCGCTTCCTGCCCGGGTGCCTCCAAACCTGGGACTTTTTGCCCCGCCCCCTGCGCTCCATGGCGCCCTGGGACAAGGTGGTGACCTCCCTCTTTGGCTTCTGCAGCAAACGCTGCTGCTGCTGCTGCAAGTGCTGCAAAAAGGACGAGAAGGTGAGGAAGGACAGCAGGAAGAGTCTGGAGATGTACGATAATGCCGCCATGACGAGAGACGAGGACACAGCTGTTAAAGCAACGCAGATGTGAAACCGTGGAGTTCAATGCAATGATGTGTTTGTGACACGCCTCTCAGGTTGTGGTGCGTTGATGATTCATGCTGCGGAATATAAAGAAGTGTTCAACCTGCTGTTTCTGGGCATGTGATGTTTATCATATGATGTTTTCAGTTTGTAGACTTAACTACGGGTGGTTCAGAATGTTATGACTTATTTTTATATTTTTTATTGGTACATTTTAAAATTTCAAATGTTCAATGTAGCGTTGAAAAAATTTGTTATCCTTCAGTATTTAAGACTCTATATAATATTTGTAAAATAAAGAAATTACTATTTTTAAAATGCAGTGCAATAATAAGTTATTTATAGGTGCTCATGTTTAATTTTAATCATTTTGTTTTATATTCAGCTCAGATATACCAATTATGTTCTTGTTTCACATGATACACCAGAAGATTCATGTTACCTAAAACTGTGCAGAGAGAAAAATGACTTCCTGTAGCAAATAAGATTATTGCTTTCATATCTGATTTGCCTTTGAAGTCCGTGACTTCATACTGAAACTTGAGTCAGAGTCTATCTTCTCTATAACTGGAGCAGTGTCATCCAGGTAGCTTTTGATTCCATTTGGATAACAAGTTTTTTTTATATATGTGTCAAAAAAGGCCTGATTAAAAACAGCTTTTCAAGTGGAAAGGAATGACTTCACTGTTATAAAGTTCTGTAAAGATGCAACCAAATTCTAACAGTGTTGAACTGTTTTTTCAAATTATAGGAATATACCTTATATTTCAATACTTTTTGGACAAAAACTATACAGAACTAGTAGTTTAATATCATTTTACAGGAGAATTTGCGACAGTATTGTGGAAAATACTGTGCAGAATTATTAAAAGTTGCACCAGTTTACGACGTAACCCGTTGTTATTTGACCTTGTGGGTCCAAATAAAATGTCAGCTCCTCCCACAACACCACCCACGCTGCCTCACCTGGACGCTGTCCTTCCTGTCTTTATGAGGTCAAGGAGCTCTGGAGGACTTAGAGCTCAGATCTATAAAGGGAGACTTTAGCCACAGAGTTTATTGTTTTATTCATGACTCTATTATCATTTATTAGGACAGAGGACACTGCTGACACTGATATTTGGACAAAGACAATGTGGGAAAACTTTCCACTTATGACTGTTTTATAACAGACTAATAGACAGACTTACTTTGTAGGTTCAGGTTATTGTAAATTGTATTATTCTTATTTTTGAATCATACTTATACGCTTGCACTGTGTTTATTTTGATGCACTTAACACCAAATGCCTTGTACGCCTTTCTGATTCTCTGACTCTGATTCTCTGAAGGCTTTTTTTGTGCCAAATGAGCAATTTATTAAATAATTCACAGCAATAACAGAATTCAGCACATCTTATCATCACGTATTCACCCATCTGCCGGCTTGAGTTTTTTGTCACTTTGCATTTAAACAGTGTGACATTTTAGTGAGTGCTTTGTGCTGCCGCTGACAGCTGATCAATGAGCAGAGACAGGAGTTCATGTGTTCAAGAGGAAACCAGATTTATCTCCAGTTCTTGTGAATTTTTGCCGTATGTTTACCTCAACCACACACACGTTTGTGGTAGTTGCACAGCTCAAAAAGCAAAGCTAGAGAATAGAAGAGCACTGAGAGATAGCAGTGATGAAACACAATACTGTATAAAACAGGAAGTATAAATATTTGAGCCTTATCGTAGAGCCAATACTGTAATCCCTTTAATTTGAGTTGTCCATTATTAATATGAAACATGCCTCCTATTTCACCATCCACAGTAATACTTTATACAGAGCTGTCAGAATTTTGTAACTATTGTTCACAAAGATATGAGTAGTAACTTCAGCTGACTCGACAATATTCCTGATAAGTTTGCATGGTTAATGACAATGAATATTCCACTAATATTACCATTTGCATGCAGCCATGCATATTGCAATTAATGTAAAACAAACCCCTGCATGTAAGTAGTCACTGTTAGCACCTTTAGCTTCTAGCCGCTGGCTAACCTTTCACCATGTAAAGAGCATTATGGAAGGCAATAAAATTGCTTTGCATTTTGTGTTGAATTCATAAGAAAAAAATAAATAAAAGTAAACAGTTACATTCAAATTGTAAACATGACCATGATCTGGAGGAACAATTCTCTCAGGTTCTTAAAACTATTTGTTCCAACATGCAGTAAAGTGAATCCCCGGTTTTAAGGGTCTAACAACTTAATTAAATCTTCACATGGAAACTCAAGGGGCTGTTAATTAACTGTAACATCAGGAGAGACAAACAGAAGAGGAAATGATAATTGTTTATTATGAACAGATGATGTGTGACAATGAAGTCTTTAAAGATTCTTCAGGGAGATAATCGAGGGGCGTCAGCTCTGAGCAGAAGGAAGATAAATCCTCCCCGTTGGGTCCAGACACCTGTGGTGGTGGTGGTGGTGGTTGATGAGGTAGAAGAAATAATGAAGGTGATGAAGCTGAAGCATCTGGGGAGAACTGGCGGATGATGGGGATGTGGAGGAGCGCTTGTTACAGCAAAATGAACAAACTAAAGGCAGAGAGACAATCATGTTTTAAAATAGACAAGATGATTGGCTGATGATGTAATTGTGTCACTATTGGAGGGAAGAGACCAGCTGATCAGAACAGTGTGAGAGGAGTGAATGGCAGATGTATGAGAAATAAAATACAGGTCTACGCATTCAGAAGAAAAGTGATCCTGAATGAACTAAGGCTAGAGTTTTATTAGAACAGCTCAGAAAGTCTTTTGCGGGTTATCTGCAACGCTAACAATGCTAGGCTACAAATGATATTGGAAAAATTAGGTGTGGACAGAAGGTGTAAACACAACATTTGCACATTATCACCTTTGATGACACGGAGCAAAGTTAGCATTAATTTGAAGTTTTCTGTCCATCTGACAAGGTAAATCCTGCATTCTCTCTCTTTTATCTCTGTTTTTGGTCTCCACCAACTAATATCTGTCTCTTTATCTGCTGACTGTTGCACTTTGGCCGCCATCGGATCGCCGACTGGATCTGTCTGTTGTTTGGACACTAAACACGTAGTGTAGAGTGGGTCTTTAGAGCTTTGAGAATTCATCAAAACCAAAACAATGTGCTTAAAAAAAATGCTAAAACAACGCGTAGTCCATTGTTGTCATTTTTTCCTTACTTCCACTTTTCCGTTATTATTTCCTGTTTTATTTTGGAAAACTCACCTTGACTGATTGTTCTCACCTGTCCCTCGTTATCACCCCCTCTCATTGTGTATTTAATCCTTGACCCTCACTTTGTCTTCTCTGTTTCAGTAAGCACTCCAGCTTTAGTTTCAGAGTGTTTTTAACCTTATTTCAGTATCTAGATTTTGACTCTGTCTTTGGTTTCTTTGCCTGATTCTTTAGACTGGTCACCTGAGAAGTGACCTTTGTTTTCGTCAAGTAAGTGTTTTCGCTCTGCACCTCAGCATTTATTATGTGTTTTTAAAGTGTTCATGAACAATTTACTAGTTGTTCTTGGAAACACTCAACCAATTATTAACCGTGCTACCCAATGATACTGACGAACAATAAACCAGATATATGACCAGCTATTAAAGGGAGGATGAATCAGTGTTGATGATGAATGTAGTACATGTAAGCAATAAACTCCTCAGTGCTGCTGTTTTGACCCTGGAAGCGGAGTCAAGCTGCTAGCGGAGCCGTGTGGGCGGTGCCTACATGTACCAGGATGCATTGCACTCGATCTTATGGCTACCGCTTCTTTAGCTTTGTCCTCGGCCGTGTAGTCCGTCTGGAATATACATGGCTGAATATCCGAGACAGACAAAACAAGGTGAACGTATCAGCATCCAGAAAGTCCTTTGCCCTCATATTTATGGTTGTTTTCACTGTTGGAAACCGAACTAGTTTGCGAAATGAAAAAAACAATTAAGTTCATGTTTTTTAAACTTTATTGACACAATAGGGCTAACTACAGGTTGAGGAAGTTTCTGTTTTTGAGCGTCATCTAGAGCACGTCGTTCCTCATATTTTGTGCAATTTCCTTAGAAAGTCCAGCAACACAAACATTTCTGCTAACAACATGAATACAGGGGGCTGCACGGTGGTGTAGTGGTTAGCACTGTCGCCTCACAGCAAGAGGGGCCCGGGTTCAGTTCCTGGGCTAGACGGCCCTCTGTGTGGAGTTTGCATGTTCTCCCCGTGTCAGCGTGGGTTCTCTCCGGGTTCTCTGGCTTCCTCCCACAGTCCAAAGACATGCAGCTTAGGTGCATTGAAGACTCTAAATTGCCCGTAGGTGTGGATGTGAGTGTGAGTGGTTGTTTGTCTCTATATGTCTGCCCTGTGACAGACTGGAGACCTGTCCAGGTGAACCCTGCCTTCACCCGTTGACAGCTGAGATCAGCTCCAGCACCCCCGCGACCCTTAACTGGATAAGCAGGTTACGGAAGATGAATGAATGAATGAACATGAATACAGTCTTTTTCAAATTAAACTTCAGTTTTCACAGGAAACAACTTAGTTGGGTTCAGGCAACAAAACTACTTGGTTAGGTTTGAAAGATCGTAGTTTGGGTTAAAATGATGTTGATTAAGAAGTTCGCAAATTTACAGAAATTGACACGTGTTGCTGGACCTTCATAGGAAAACGCACAGTAAGATATCACGCAAACCGTTGATTGGTTAGGGTCGGGATATTCCATTGGTCAGGCTGTAGGACCCGAACCAGTCAGGTTACCAGTACCTGGATGTGCATGGCTAATCCTATAATAACAAGTCACTGACAGACATACTGGGACCTCATTGATGTTAGTTACACGTGTGCTTGTCCTGCTATGAAAAGGCAACATGTGAAAAAGACTATTACTGATTATAATGCAGCAAAGCCAAATGATACCATTAACCAATGACTCTGCACCTGAAATTAATCTTTTTAGTATGAACATTTTTTTTTGTTGCATAATGACATAGAAATGTGAAATGATATTGAATACCTAAGCAGAAATGTGAAGTGAACGGAGGCTGGTGCTGTGACACACTTATGAAGACTACTGAATCATAAAAACAACACCTGCATCCGTACCAGCTCTGCAGTGGTATGTACTGGGTCCAGTAAAAAACAACCTCCCACTGAGTCCGAGAACATGCCCCCCCCCACAACATAACTTCTACGACTCCAAATGAGCGAAACTGCCGCAGACACTGGCAGAAATCCAAAGGCTCTCCAGTGTGTGACTTCCTGTGACAAAGCGTGGCTTTTCTTTTAAACATGGTGACACATGTTTCCCCCCCGACGAACTCTGCGGTGCATCAGGTGGTTCAGTGCTCTTGTTAGCTGGTGACATTTTATAGGTTTTAGTGGTGTTCTGACCTTGAGTCGCTCACAGTTCTGGGTGTATAACACTTTTAAAATGTTCATGCTGTGCGGAAGAAAAAAGCTTGTTCTGCAGGAAAACAGAAACCCTGATAACATCACTGACTTATTCCACTCAGTCAGTTCAGATGCTACAGCTACACACATGTTTTAGATTCATGACAGTGTGTGTGTGTGTGTGTAGCCTGAGGTATACAACCACCACTTCAAGTGTCAGCTTACAGGCAGCCATGTGTGCTGTTTCATGAAAAGCCTCTCGTTGTGAACAGAGCAGGAATTTCAATGGAATGTCAACGAGGTGCTGGAGTTGACTGCAACGTAAGAGCAGTGATTTGAGAAGAAGAGTAATCAAATTAGATTAAACTGGTTGCTCGCAGTATCATCAAACTCTTTGATGAACAAGAGTGCTGTTCAGGGACTAAAGTTGTTGGAAATTAAAAGCTTTTACGAGATGTTTTTTGGGACATTTGTGCACATGCCGAGGCCTCGTGACGCCAGCTGGATCGAGACGGAAAGACTTTTAATCAAATATTAAGTTTTTGTTTTGTTTTATCTTCACAGTTCAAAGTGTTTTGTCCCTCCGGTGTTAATCAAATATCCTGCAGGGTTCAGTGAGAGATTGATTCGGCTTCTAGGAATGAATGGTGTGAAAGCTGTAAATCAATAGAGAGACTGTCAGCGTGTGATGCTGCTGGTCAGAGGTCTGTTAACCATGAACTGAATGAAGTACAGTACTGTGAATATATATATGTTATCTACTCATTAAACCATCAAATGGAACAGAAGACACCCCACCACATCATTTAAACACACTTCAGCTCGTTTCTGCCTTCTTTAGGTTGACAATAGTTGTATTGTAACTTAATCATTATTTTTGAGTTATGACAGATATATTAGATTCTCCATGCAGATCTTGGAGGTGATCCACGTCTGTGATTACACAATAAAAGATAACTGCGTTTGGACCAATAAATAGATTATCACACTGCGACCTGACTGCTAATCGCACCATTAAAACATGCTAATGGAATGTTTTAATGGTCAGTTAATCAACTTATTTTATCAGTGAGAGGATAAGAATTATGTAAATGAGTAACAGCAAGAAGTGTGGGAGCAGTCGGCAGAGCTAGTTAACGTTAGCCGTTAGCTGGGCCGTTAACAGCTAACTGTTTTATTTAGTTTAATGCAAAAACTGAAGTGTAAAACATCAAGAATGATAAGCTAACTGTTTCTACTTGTGTCCAGTCTTTATGCTAACCAGCTGCTAGCTGTAGTTTTATATTTAGCATATAAAGAAAAGACACTGGTATCAATCTTCTCACCTAAGGCTGCATTAATGTGATATTGTTAGTTCCGGACTGAGAAAATTCACTTTAACGCCTTAAAGTTTGTTTAACAACTCTGAAAGTCGTCCAAAATATCCGTATGCAACTTGCAGAGTTGACGTCATGTTATGCAGAAACATTGCAGCATAAGTAAATGTTTGGTTGACGGGGAGAGACTTAATTATATCACGTATTTCATGTACATTTCTGCCTTCATTAGGTTGTAACAGTTAACAGTTTATTAGGTGCTGTCCATGTAGAGTGACCTAGATGAGTTATTAAAGTTACTTATTAGCAATAACCCTGATAACAAGTGGTAATTATTATTAATAGTTTGTTTTTGTTGTCAACATCCATGTTTTTTTCCAGGTTTGGACGACTAACTCTGGAATTGTGACCATTGGAGGAGCACCTGAATGCACCATAACTTTAGCCAAGAAAACAAAGAACAGTTTTTTTCCTTCATTGTTTATTGTTACACAATGAGTTCTATCTGACCTTATGTTGGGTTACAGCAAAGAATACATACCATACTTCTAAAATCTAAAAGTGAGCATTTAGCAATCATAGTACCAATTAAAACACTGCTACATGAAGAGTTGACTAAAGTGTACAGTGGTGGTGCAGCAGTTGTTTTTGTTTTGGTGACCTGTTTGTTTAAAGAAAGAGACAGATGACAGAGACAGAAGAAGGATAGAGGAGATCATTATTCCATCCCTCAATTATATCCAGCCTTCACTCTGTTGACTCGGTGAAACTCTTTATTTAACTAATGACACCGACGCCAGGCGACAACACTGACTGCTGCAGACCGAACATCATCCCACCGAGCCGTAAATAACCGTTAAGAAGTGAGCAAACACGGTTTGCGGCTGAAGGTTAAAGTTCAGCTTCTTCTGTTTATCAGAAGCTCAGCAATTACAGAGAAGCATTCTGAGGATGTCGGCCATTACCGTTAAAAAACACACAGCGACAACAGAGGAGCATTTTCTTTTGACTGATGCTCCGGCGAAGGCCCCTGAAGGTGTGTTTCGTTGCCCTGGTAACTCATTCAGGTCAAACTTTTCTCGCTGATGTCTCCCATAGCGACAGCTCAAACTGATATCGTCTTTTCTCTCGTATCGACCAGGAGCTCCTGAATCAATACCGGCTCAGATTCCTTTGCCTTGGACAAAAATGTTTTAAAGTGCCCCCCCCCCCTCCCCCTTCCTGCATGTTGCCGCTGCAGGTCCAGTCTCCAGAGAGACACTTATCATTAGGATGGCGCTGATAGGACTCAGGAACAAGGCCTAATAGCTGACCTATGAGCACGCAGCCTCCGTTGCAACACATCCATCACCGAGGCTGTGGATGAGACAGTTTTATAAGATAATTCACAGAATAATACAAAAACAATATTTGAAAAATACTCAGAAAAATGTGTTTGTTTAATTCTTTTTGAAAAGTGGGTCAAATATGTGAAACCCTTGAGGACAGATTTTGTGGAGGTGTCGAATAAATGACTTCATTGATTTTTTTTAATTAAATTTTTCTTTCAAGTCTTCCCCTTATTGCTCTTACATGCACACTTTACCTCTACAAAAATGTGAAAATCTTAAGCACTTTTGAAGGAAAAAAAGAAAGAAATTTATATAAAAATAAATGTATAAAAGATTAAATAATAATATTAAATAATAATAATAATATGATAATAACGTAATACAATATAATGATAATGTAAACAATTATAATAATAAAATATCATAAAATAATATAATACAATATTATAATAATAATAATAAAATACAATATAATGATAATGTTAAAAATAAAAACTATATAATATAATATAATAATTATTATAATAATATTATAATAATCATTTGTCAAATTAAATGTATGTTTTGTACTCAAAACTAATAAAAAATTACTAAACAACTCTGTGTTAAAATATGTATTACATGTGTCATAACAGAAGCTTCAGTCTGCTTCCTTGGCGCCGCATCCCAGAGACAATACAGACTGCCGGTCTGGACGCAGCATTAATTAAATGAACTGCATGATAAGTATTTAATTTCCACAAACAAAACGATGGAACAAAATGGTAACCGAGGAAACACTATCACCTCTCTGATAAAGCCTCACTTCCATGCCTGTCGTCGTCCTAACTTTTAAATGAGTCTCTGAAATGAATGTGAGTTCTGACAGCCGGTGGTGTCTGCTGCTGCTGTGCGTCATAAGAGGTGATAGAGCAGCGCCGTGCAGAAAGCACTCAGGCACACGCCGCACAGGGTCACGGCCAGATCACAGGTCTGCAGGAGCCGCCGCCGCTCGCCGTTCAGATTCCCCGCCACGCCGTGTGCTCCTCCCGGGACGCCATCTTGCTCTCTGTCCGAGTCGACGCCACCTTGGCTGACGGAGGATGCCCTCGCTGCAAACACTCGCCGACTGGCAACATTTTGCTCTGTGTTCATTTGCAGATTGAGTGCATGGAAAAAAAAGATTATCTCAATATGCAAGAGAGGTGGTAAAAACTGAAATGTGGGGAAATGGCGCCATCTTGTGGCAAAGACGTCCAAGTGGGTGCAGCACAGAAACTCACCTAGACAGCTCTGCAGTGGCACGATGACAATAGTGACAACGACAGAGAGAAGAGATGCATATGTCTGCAGAGGAATGAGAAGAATGAATTTAAATAAATCATCACGTCTCTCTTTCTCAAAATAGCTGCCTTTAGTGTCTTTAATGTCTTATTCATGACGATCGTCCAATTAGCATTGTCACATGTTTCAATAATTAAAGGTATATCAAATTATCAAAGGACGATAATAAAGTGTAAGACGTTTTTTTTTCTTCCTCTCACTACATACAGTAGGAGTGAACTGCTTACCAAGAGGAGCTGGGCTCCGTTCTGACTCATTCTCCTCAAGGCTTTCCCCATCTGGACTCTGAGCAGAGCTAAAGAACAGGGCAGCAACGCCTCCTCCTCCTCCATCTCCACACATCTGAGGACAGAAATCAAAGGAGGCTGTGTCACACACAAGACGGCAGCGATAATCATCTTTTGTTAAAATAACAAATAAACCTCCTATATAGTCTTCTGACCAGTTCAAAGAGCTTTATACTACATTCACACACACACACACACACACACACACACACACACACACACACACACACACACACACACACACACACACACACACACACTTCATACAGTGATGGCAGGATCCAATCTAAATGTTCATTCACACAACAATGGCTCAAACCTCGGGGGAAATTTGGGGTTCAGTACTTTGCACAGGGAGACTTCCAATCTACCAACAAACAGCGTTCTTTCATTCAGGAGTCTGCAGTTTCGTTTCCCGGCAACGCTTGTGTTCAACACTTGAATACTTCTGACTGTACTTCCGTAGTTATTTCAACCCAAACAGCTATCCGTCCCCAAACCCAATCAATTGATTTCCTGTGAAGACAGAACCGTTGTATGAGGATATGTTTCTCTATGTTTCTCGTAAAGACATCGGCCACTAACTATTCCACCCTCGCCTCCAGAGTCTCAGTAGTCAACAGTGAGCGGGTCTGGAGGCTCGGGCAGATAAGCTCCCTCTTGAGGATTCTTTTTTACTTGTTCAGATTGTTCAATGTGCTAAATCACGTGCACACATCTGTTTTTGAGGTTGTTTTTTGTATGTGCAGACTAACTAAATGCCACAGCATCCGACCAGAACAAAAAAAAAAGACTGAAGGAATGAGCGTGAACTAGTTTTTAACTAGGAGAAATATTCATTGACTTGCTAAGACTCTCGAATGTCTGTATGGTAAACAAGAAGACAGTTAGCTTAGCTTAGCATAAAGACTGGAAACAGAGGGAAACAGCTAGCCAAGGTGTCCAAAGGTAACGTATTCCACCTAGCAGCACCTGTAACCCTCATTAATTAACAGATTATATTTCGTTTATTTAATCTTTAAACTTTTTTTTTTAACGACGAAAAACAGCAGAACGATGTATAAAAACGGGCCTCGTTAAGGTGATCATTTATGTGGGCATGTTATACCAGTTCATTATGGGAGTTATATAAAGGGTAAGGACCATATAAGTGTTTACTTTTGCCTACTCCTTTGGAACATATAATACATACATATAATATTTATGTATTTGTTTATTTAGAATCTGCTGTATATATTTATTGTTCATTTTTTTAGTTATTCTTGCTTTGTTACATGTTCAAATGGTTTGTCCTTTCTGGGCTACTGTAGAAACATGGCGGGGCTTCCTATGTATATGTGAAGAACTCATTCTAAGCTAACGGAAACGCTAACAGATTCTTAGTTTCAGGTGATTAAACACTAATGAAAACATGGTTACATTTCTGCCAATAAATCCCCCAAAATGCTTCACACTGTTCCTTTAAACTTAAAAGAAGAAGAAGAACTTCATATCGTAAGTACTATAAACAAATATTAATGATCATTACTCATTCACCTTTTTAAGATCTTCACCACGATGTCCTGCTCGTCTCCCTGTGACTCGTTAATAAACAAGTGGTGGATGTTCTCCGGTAGAACGTGGCCTTGTTCCGCCAGAACCACCAGGTTGTACATTCCCTGAGAAAATGAAAAGAGAGGAGCTGGTTATTCACACAGAGAAAACACACTCCAAATAATAACACTGTATAATGTGGTTTTTATTGCAGTGTGCCGGAGCCCGTGACCGTTTTAATGAAGTTTATCATAAGGGTGATGAGATTACGGTCACCTGGGGGCTTCCTGCTGCCGCTGCTCGGCCGTACATCGATACGGCCTCACCGACCGACGGCGATAATGAGTCTCCTCGCCGGCCGGAGGAAGCGTAGTAGTGGTCTCCCATCTTCAGCAGAGCTATAAAAGAAGATAAATACTGGTGGTGTTTATTGAGCGGACTGACAGACGCAGAAAGAAAATAAAATAAAATGAGAAGAAACTCACTGTCCGGATGCGGATCGTAGTTTAATATGGAGAAGTTATGATACCTCCACTGACAGTCGTGAAGGAGGTTCAGCTCCTGAGTGCAGAGAGAGAGAGGGGCTCCGTTATCCACGGCTGACACTTTCCCTCAGGCTTCGTTTCCTTCTCTTAGTCTGTGACTGTTCATCAAGCTGCCTCGTCAGGCCTCATCGCAGGAAACCATTTAAAATCCTCCTATAAACTATTTGTTCTTATTTTTCCTTTTCTCTTCGGTAAGACAACGTTCTACGAGTGGTTTCCCAGACAAAATGACAAAACCATCTGGTTCCAGTTCACAACAGGCAAAACAATCGATTAGTCAACTAATCGATTGTTTTGGTAATAGTTGCCTAAATTTCTTTCATTGTTTTTTTGTCTTATTTCTAAGAAACTTTGGTAAACTCAAGATTTTAAAATGGTGTTTTTGAGGAGAAACTTTACAGCTCTGTCGATTAAATCAACTAATTGATTAGTCAGGCCACCAAAATATAAACAATCGGCCACACGCCTCCAATTCATGCTCTAGTGGGATTCATCTGTGGCTGCAGATATCGATTACTTTTAGTAATCTAGTATGCTGCCAATAATTACATCAATCTCTCGGGTGAGAAAAACTTCATTATGCTTCATTATTAAAGAGCAATTAGAGGTCAGTAAGACGGGTCTCTCAAAATGAAATCTAATTAGTTTCCTCTGAAAGATCAACATTTTTTTTGCTGAACCATTTTGATAAATACATATATATATATATATTTATGGATTTCAAAAACGAAGCCTCTATGCCATGAATTTGCATTGATGATTTTTAGTAACCGAGTTGAGGAATCGTTTCAGCCCTTGATCCAACATTCACAAAGGTAGATTTTGGCGGTTAACAATATTTGATGCATCTGGACTTGACTTCTCTTATTTTTCTTAATTAGGAAAAAATATAAAAGACATATAAGAGAATGTTGCATGAGGCTTTTTGATTTCAGAATCGTGCTGAACATCAGTTGAAAGAGAATAGTCATTTTCTGTTGGTGACGGACATGAAGGGGTTAAACACCAGAGACACTCTTACCTCACACAGGTGGGCTGCGTTGCTCTGAGCCAAACCCAGACCGGCTTCAGCTGCCAACACATACTTCACAAAGGCTCCCTGCCTGTTTGCAACACAATAAACAAAAACAAAAAATGCAGAAGAAGCCGAGACGAAACAACAACGAGCAGAGACGATGATTAAATGTGGACGATTGTAAAAAGGTCATTGAAATGAATGTGCGTACCGGGAGCCCTGGAGGAAGGCCTGCAGAGCGTCTCTGATCATAAAGCCAAGATGTCCATTCTGGTCGCAGACCTTTTTCAGCATTCTGCACACAGAGGGGTAAAGGACGGCTGATGAATTATGGAATATTATTCCCCTATATAATATCGTAAAATATTGTAACGTAATCTAAAAATACTTTCTGATTTGTTGAGGAAATAAAAACAACAAAAAAACAACCTCAGCTGCAGATGGAGCTTCTTTAAATTCATAAGATAGAGGAACAATGGTGAGCAGAGTCTCTCTGTGCCAGACAATAATGCAGCGACTCATATTTTTAGATATGCAAATGCCGACTCCTCTGACCTTGAATCAGCCGCTGCCATTGAGATTGGATGCCACTGAGCTGCAGGCTACATAACAGAGCTTTTATTCACCACTTAATGAAAAGCCTCTTACGTCACAGCGCTCTCGGCGTCCTGGGACACGCCCTCCAGGTTCCCCGTGGAGAGGTACCACGCCGCCTCCACCGATGCGGCGGCGTGGCCGAGCCGGGAGGCGTTCAGGAACTGCAGGAACGCGGCTGTCTGAGAGCGGGGTCAGGTAGGAAAATATAAGAATTAAAGTGGCCCTATTATTCTATTTTCCGGGTGCATATTTTTATCTCACGTTACAGTTACAACATGTTTACATGCGTTAATGCCCATAATCCTCCTTGTTTTTCTCATCCTGGCTGTCCTGCAGCACCTCTTCTCACCCTCTCTCTGAAACACTCCGTTGTTGCTCCTCCATCCAGAAAGCAAAGTCTGCTCTGATTGGTCAGCTAGCCCGCTCTGTTGTGATTGGTCAACGTTTTTACATTTCAAAAACTCTTCATCCAGAGCTTCAGCTCAGTCTCTCTCTTTTGTTGTTTGAGGTTCAAACTAGCCGAAAGGAGTTTTACACTTCTGTAACTTTATGACCTCATTACATTGTGACCTCATAAAGTTACATTGTGACCTCATAAAGTTACATTATGAACTCATAGTGTTACATTATGACCTCATAAAGTTACATTGTGTCCTCATAAAGTTACATTGTGACCTCATAAAGTTACATTGTGACCTCATAGTCTTACAGAAGTGAAGGAGATAATTCAATGGAGCCGTTTCAGGAGCTCAGGAGCTTCTGAGGGGGAGGGTAACTCCTTTTAGGCGTGGACTTCAGGTTTTACACTCTACGGACATTTTACATGTACAAAAATATATATAACACACTAAAGAAGAGGGGAAAAGTGGAAAAGCATAATAGGGCCACTTTAACACAAGAAAAGTGAAACAAGAGTTTTTTCGACAAGGTGGTGCGACTCGGACCTCGTTCCTCAGCGGGTGGTCCGGGTTGGCGCCGCTCAGGTGATAAATCCCCAGGTTGAACATGCCGTCATTGCTGCCGTTCAGCGCCGCTTGCCGGAAGTATTTTACCGCCTTTTTGTGGTCGTTCAGAATAAACCCGTAGTACCAACCCAGACCGCTCAGAGCGTTGGTGGAGCCCTGAAGAAAAACAGAGAGAGAGATGTAAAAGAGACGACACACACACATATATATGTATGTAAACACACAGATTCGATTGATTGCACACACACAGACACACACACACACACACACACACACACACACACACACACACACACAAACAAACACACACACACGTACCATTTCTGCAGCTTTCTCCAGCAGCTTCAAACCTCTGGTGAAGTTTTTTTTCACTCCCTGGCCCTGAAGGGATCAACATCAATCAGAGGATCAATAAGTGTCAACACACACACACACACACACACACACACACACACACACACACACACACACACACACACACACAGAGTTGAAAGTGATCGTTAAATATCGCTCCAGTCTTTATAATCTTGCAGGACCTTCATCAGCAGGATGGAGTAGTCGTACATGGCTGAAGGATCTGTCATCTGCAGAGCGCTTCGTTCGAACCACTTCACCGCTTCCGCCACGTCCTTTGAGACGCCGTGACGTCCCCAGTAGAGCATCGTGCCCAGGTGTTTCTGAACACAGTGAGAAGTTTACATTTGGTTTATTTGACAAATAACTTGAGTACATCTCTAGTTCTTGTGAAGAAGTTTATTTAAAAATGACTGTGTGCATTTAACGAACTGAAACAGACAAGTGTTTCTGGACGTCGATAGGAAAACACACAAAAAGTAAAAGTAACTTTTAACTTAAAATATATAGACTGTTGTATGTGAAATCTGGTACTACACGCCTGTGTTAAAGCATTGTCATTCACCATATATCTTCTCTGATACTGCTACAATGTGAACAACAAATCTGCTAGTTAGCGTTAGCTGTTAGCAGCACAGCAACGTTAGGAGGTCGCATTGAGTTACATTATGATTGGTCCGCTGGATAAAAACTAACCTGAGCTTCGACGTCTCCTTTCTCCGCTCGGTACTTCAGATAGTGGAAGACGTCGCTCGTCTCCTCGGTGAAGCTCTTTAAATCCTCTTTGTTGCTCAGATAGATGAGTTCCAGCTGGTGTTGCTTTAGAAGAGACGGAAATATAGTTAATTATTAGTAATAAGATAAGATAAAATAGAACTTTATTAATCCTGAAAATGATTGTTTAAATTATTGATAAAAGATTACAACAGAAGAAAAGCAATAAACAATAGAATAAAAAATATAAACATATATGTACAATAATAAGAACACAATAGCTATAAGAGTAAGGTAAATACGTAAATTAAAATTAATTAATAAAAAATTTAACTAAAATATAAAGAAAGTAAAATACAGCAACAAAGAAAAAACTACATGAGTAAAAATACAATGTGTATAAAAACACCAAACTTAATAAAAAAGCAATATTGAGCATGATACTAAGAGATATTGCCAATGATATTGGAAAAGTAGTTACAACTTTTTTGCACATAGATCAATGAAAATAATATCGCAAAGTACTACTACTACTACTTTTACAAATAATACTTCAAACATGACTCCTCATTGTTTAGATTCCGGGGCATTGAAAAGGTCAAAGAGAGGTCAAATACTTATATTTAATCCAAAGATTTGAACGATGAGATACCTCAGGCTCTAACAGACATTTTATTATGAATATAATTGTTAATATTATATAATTATTATCATTATTATTTTATGGATAGATGTACGATTACATAACTTTGAATGAAAGCTGAAAGGCCCAAGTTTTTATTCATCACCTGCAAATATTCTCGTAAATACTACTTTGTGCTGATGAACCTGCTGTTCCTTTTCTCATTTGTGGAACATAATAATCTATTTTATCTAATCGATGAGGAGAATTTATCAGGTCACAAATCTCCACCTGCCAATAAGAATGATAAAGGTGTAATGCGTCTCGCTCTAATAGGTTCATTGAAGCTAACAGAGACTCATGTCAATCAATGAGTCTGTACACGCCCACTCCAGTGTTTCCCGTTAATCTGTCTGATCACAGGTCTCCTCAGGACTGTGTGGGTGCTCGCAGGCTTCAGATCGATGTAACAATGTGTAGAACACTGTTGACGAACGTCCAGATCAACCAAAACGTTGGTGAGATCAATAAACTGTGATGCTGAGCGAGAGCAGTGTGTCGAGATCTTCTTTTGCTCAACACAAATAAAACTCTTAGTAGAAGAAAAACACAAAGTACATGAGGTAGGAAGCTTGGTGACGCTGTGAAAACATGAGTTTATGGTCTCAATCTCTAGTTTCAAGTCTTCTTCAATACAGCATGATGTTCATTTAGTAAATGATGCTCCATTTAGAGTCAAACAGACCATAAAGCAGGGGATGCTTTAGGGCGGGGCTACACACTGACTGACAGGTCGACACCAGAGACGTAAACGGCGTCCTCCGTCCAAATATGGTCACTTCCTGTTCACTGGTTGCAAAAAACAACAACATGGCGACGGCAGTAATCAAAGATGGCGACGGCAAAATATGCAAACTCCAGCAAAACGGCCGTCCACAAACCACTGAATGACGATGGTTTTCGCCTGTAGGAAAAAAATTCAAGACCGTCCGATGACGTCATTCTGCTAAATAATTAGCCATGTGCTTCTGTTTGTTGCAGGTAGAGTTTGTTTTTTCGTATCAATGGGCCATCCCTGGCGAGTGACAGTCACAATAGCTTCAAGACATCCTTTTGATTTCTAACAATTCCTCCTTATTGTCACACATGAAGACATCATTTGTTATAAAGATCTAGAGGTCTTAAGTTATTTCATTGAATGTATATTATACTAAAATCATTATCGTCATTGACAGATTTTAGAACAGTTTCATCTTAAACCTTTATGACAAGTCGTTTGAACAAATCTACTTCTTTAGGTTTGTTTTTCTGTTTCCTGACTTTTACAATTGGTTATTCTTGCTTGTGTGTGTTTTGTGTCTGTAGATCTTCCTTCCTCCTTTGTTTGTTCGTTTATTGTTTATCTGTTTTGTCATTTCTTTATTCTTTGAAACAAAGTAGGAGTCTCAGTAAGTCTTTCAGGCTTCCTTCCTCTCATACACTGTAATAACTGTCTGTTTTCTATATTGTATGTATTTTATATCTTCATTATTGAGCAAATAAACAGCATACAGCATACCATCCAGTAGTTGTCGAGACATTGAGTACTGGACCAAAGTGGAATGCTGAACAATAGCATGTTAATGCTAGCATGCTAATTTAATAACAATCTTAATAATTTAATATCAACGAACCTCATTTTCATGCATCCTGGAACTATCCACGAGGCTCCGTGCCCCGACGTTGGAATAGTAGCTGTAAGCCACGTCCAGGTCTTTTGGAAACCCGTCAATTCCTTGTTGGTGCTTGTACCCAGCATGCATCAGGGCGAAACGGTTATTGCCCGATGCGCCAATCAAACTGTAGACATGACCCTGAAACGCGGCATTATTATCAGGCATTGTATGATATTAATAAGTATGTTTTATGATTGCATTGATATTAATGGATGACTCTACCTGCTGTCGATCGACTGATTGGCCGAGGCCGGAGAAGTAGACTGTGGCCAACAAGAGAGACGCTTTGTGATTTCCAAAGCAGGAGGAAATTCGGAGTAGAGCCGTTGATCTGAACTTGACTTCATTTTGTTCCTCATCCGAACTCAACATTGAACCAACTGCCTGATCAAACAGAACAGTCCGGAGCTCCTTCATGCCCAAAGATCCTACAGAAGATAATGCAGGAGTCATAAACTGTAAACAATGACGTGTTATATGTGAGTAAACATGAAACAATCTATGAGACCTGTTCTGATGTCCTCCTTTTTTGATTGCAAGAAATGAAAAAGTGTGCTGTATTCAAGTTGTTCTTCCCACGTCCATGTCTGGGTGCACACTTTGTCTCTGGACGGACCCCGAAGTCTTCTGAAGAGAGGAGTACACGCACCTGGAATTAAACATAAAGAGCAACCTGTCAGCAGTAGTCCTAAAGTTAGTACTTAAAGTTACTACGAGGACCTTTCATTTAGTGTTGATTCTGGCGGTCCCTGTGGACTACAGTGGTAGTGTTTCTGTTCACCAGACTCCCTTTAGAAAACCTCTCATTTTACTGCAGCAGGGTCTGACAGTCTGCCCCGCTCAGTCCTGGTTCTGGTTCTCCTGTGCCTCCCTTCTCTCCAGCAGGTCCAGCTATACGGTCCTCGCTGGCAGCCAACAGCAGAGAGGAGAAGCTCTGCTCCAGGAGGAGGAGGAGACGCTGCTGCTGCCGGGAGCAGGTCAAAGGCTGTGGTGAAGCCGGATCTGGGTCTGTCCACGGTGGACTGGTCTCTGCTGGATCTGGGTCTGTCCACAGTGGACTGGTCTCTGGTCTGGATCTGGGTCTGTCCACGGTGGACTGGTCTGTCCTGTCCACGGTGGACTGGTCTCTGCTGGATCTGGGTCTGTCCACGGTGGACTGGTCTCTGCTGGATCTGGGTCTGTCCACGGTGGACTGGTCTCTGCTGGATCTGGGTAGTCCAGATCCAGCAGTAACTGTTGTTGTTGGTCCCTGTGGAATCACAGCTTTAAAGGACTTATCTTCGTGATCCCTCACCTGTGTCGTCTGGTGTCGTGTGGTGACTCTCCGTCACTTCCTTAAGAAAAGCTTGTGTAAGCGCTTTCACTTCCTGACACTCCTGATGCGTCTTATCCAGCTCCTGCAACGTTGACTCCAGCTGGTTTCTCACCTGGGACACGGAGAAAGCTGCATTTCAACACAGTTGTATAAAACAGCAAACTAAATGAAATCAGGAAAAGGAAGCTTTACCTCTTTAGTTCCGAAACGGTAGTACTTGATTGGCCCAAAATACCCGCGGAATCCCCGCATGTACTTGCTTCCTCCGATCACAAAGTACCCATCAGTGTCGTCATAATAGACGCTTTCCTGAAATCTATTAGATATTGAACACAGCTCAAACCAGCTCCAATGATCATGACAGACATGTGAGTCACCTTTCTATTTCAGGAACTGGACCAACAGGTGCTTTTGTTCTTGCAGTTTGTCGTTTTAAACATTTCAAAATCAGAGAATCACAGAGAATCTTTAAATCCACAACCCGTCTTACTCGTATTGATATCTGCGGGTTTCATCATCCAATGTTGCATCCAGCAGCACCTGGAAGTCAGACATAATAATGATTATGCATGAGCTCACGACACACCAGCTTATTCGGCTGTGAACGACTGCAAATTGCAGCACAGACACTTCAATCGCCTCGAGTTTCCCAGCTGGAAAGAAAAAAACATCTTTCAGGAACTTGCAGATGTTCCAAAAGGAATCCAAACACCTCCAAAAGCAAAAGGGCACCAAAGCACACAGAAGAGGAGGGAGAACTTGGGGATGTTGCCCCGAGCTGTGTTTTAATTTCTATTTCTTATCCCACCACCCAGAGGCACGCTGATTTTTTAATTTTTTTTATACCTTTGAGTCCCATATGTAACAGTCCAATCTGATCCATTTCCACCGGGGCAACACGACGCCGGCTCGGAAAGCTTTATCTTCTCCCGTTGTCACACGTGTCTGAATAATGACGTCTCCTACACAGGAGATATGGCAGTCATATATTTCTCAGCGGGATATCCAGCACGCTTTATTAATACATAACACAGTCTGTTTCCCCGAATCACACAAAACACACACATCATCGCTCACAATCATCTGGTGCTGCCGGCCCACCTGTGTCTGTGAGCTGCAGCAGAACGGAGTCGAACCCGCGCTTCCTGCCGACGTGATGGATGATCCCGCAGAGCTTCTCCTGACACCATTTCAGCAGGTAGATCCACACGGAGAAGGTGACGCTGTAGGAGAAAAAACACATGATCTGACACAAAAATCCTCTCTTCAGCCACCGAAGCGAAGAGGTTGAATTTAAAGCGCCGCTCTTTATCTGCTAAAGATGACTGACCTCGCTGTCTGTCATTGACCGTAAATAGAAAGCTCACATGCTCCGGTGGAGAGGCTTCATGAAAGCTTGTGAAAGGTGTTTGTAATGAAAGTGAAGTATAACTAAAAGGGGGGTTTGTTAGAAACGTCTGACAGCACTGAAACAGAAACAATCACTGACCTGTGGCCTGTTCATCTGCTGATTTCAACACAAACCACCAAACTGTACATCTGAGGGACTATATGATGGTTTATTTGGTTTTATTGTGCATGTTTAATGCTTTTAATATCTACAAACTATACTTAAGTGCTACAACATTTGGAGACTCTGCAGGGGATTTAATTCCCGCTGTGTGTGAGACTAAGCTCCAACTAAACTGAACTAAGTGAGAAGTCGGTGTGTGAAGTTGATGTCCAACCTGGGCTGTGTCACAGCATGCAGACGGGCGCTCTCCAGGTGTCGGTCGATAAAAGGCTTGAACACGCGGACCGATCCAAAGTGCTCACCAGGACTCGCCAGGGGAAACTTCAGCATATCGATCACGTCTATGCACGAGTAAAACAGCAATAGGTTACATATGCAGCCATGGATGGATTACTGACGGGCCTACTGGACACAGGACCAGGGGCCCAAAGTGTCACTTTCAAAATATAACATAAAGGGACACACATCAACCAAGAAGAAACAATAATTACAACAGAGAGACAAATGACTCAAAAAGACATAAAACGACCACAAAGAGACATAAAATGACTACTTAGAGATACAAAACAACCACAAAGAGAATGTGAAACAAAATGACAACAAGACACGATTTGACGACAAAGAGACACAAAACCACCACATAGAGACACAAAACAACCACATAGACACAAAACAACCACATAGAGACACAAAATGACTACAGAGAGACGCTAAATGACAACAAAGTGTGATAAAACTACAAAGAGTCACAAAACAACCAAAAAGAGACACTTAATGACTACAAAGAGAAACAAAACGACAACAAAGACACACAAAATGACAACAAAGAGATGAAAAATCAACAAATAGATACATAATAACTAAGAAGAGACACAAAACAACCAAAAAGAGAAACAAAAGGACCACAGAGACAAAAAACAAACACAAAGAGACACAAAACTAACAAAAAAGAGGCTTAACAACTATATAAACTTTGTGTCTTGCTCCTATGTAATAGAAGTTGTAATAGAAGTTGTGGGGCCTTTTGAATGTCTCTGCCCAGGGACCCATTGTCTCATAAACCCCCCTATGTGGACAGAAACAATATGTTTATGTTTCCATTCAAAGTTTCAGTAATAAAGACATGAAGATGAAGGGTCTAACCTGACTCGTGTGGACAACGATGAATCCTGTTCCTGGTCGTCTGCCACACCAGCTGAGCGGACCATGAGGGGCACTCGGTGGGCGGTTTAGCTGGACGCTCTGAGATTGGCTCCACCTTCAGCTCTTTATAAACCCTCAACACAGAGTCCCGGTAAGGTTCTCCGCCATCTTCAAGAAGGTCTAACCAAGCGCGAACTGTCACATTCTGTGTGTCCAAAACGTGCCTGTTGAAGAAGTCACGTCGATATAAAATAGACGGAGGCAATCTGAGGGCCACCTGGTGGATCCTGTAGACCCCCGGTGTGCTTCCGATCCATTTCCTCCTGAAGACGGCTGAATCTGTCTCCTTTAATGTGGACGCCACCACCTCCACCGCCAGCCGACAGGGCCCCGAGCAGCGGTACCGCACACGGACCACTGAGCCGTGTGACACTTTGTCGGGGGCTGAGGCAAACCCTATGAAATGATCAGGCCGACTCTCACCAGTCTGGGATGAGGAGGCTTGTAGCTCACATTGTCCCTGGATGAAGTGAAGGATGAGTAAAGAGAAATTACTCACATGCTTGTCTTTCTCACTCAAACTAATTAGGCAGGAAAGAAGTGGCCAGAGGACACATCTTCAAGACTCAAACCTGCAATAACTGATCGTATCGGCCAGCGGATAACACAACATTAATATGTCTACACATAGGAGCAACCGTTTAAGGCGATACGGTGAACTTGTTTGCACCTTATTTACACATCAGGCAGTTATGAAGCAACATATTTTTAGAGCGTTCTTTCTAAAAAAAACAGCTCTCTGCTGCAGCTAAGCAAAACAACGCTATGAAAAAACTGA
The DNA here is from genome assembly GCF_027596085.1 of Anoplopoma fimbria. Lineage (NCBI taxonomy): Eukaryota > Metazoa > Chordata > Actinopteri > Perciformes > Anoplopomatidae > Anoplopoma > Anoplopoma fimbria. The sequence continues at coordinate 27,324,655 of NC_072456.1, forward strand.
ACCAGAACAGTGAAGTCCTGGAGTTTCACATTCAACCATTCATATCAGGATTACATCATTACAGTAAACAATAGAGTTTCTTACCATTATAATAGCAGCAGTGAAGATGTATCCACAAAAGCAGAAGGGTAAAACGTTCATTTTGAGTTGTTTTTTTGCCTTAAAATTAATTAAAACAAACACGTAATCCTTGAGTTAATATCAGTCCATTCGGGAAGTCAGTAATGTGCAAGACTATGATGTTTGACTTCAGTGGCTGTTACATTCCCTAAAAGGTGTGTGAGCATGAACACCCAGCGTGATGCAGAATTACCTGAAATTCTGGCGGTGCAAGTTTAGCAATTTGCATGAACGGCCTTTGAAATATCTTCAGGGCTTGGCTGATTAGACTGCAACAAACATGTTGTTGGATTTATTTTGTACGTGTTTCATGGGAGCGATTGCATCAAACGTTTGGAAAATCGACCTTAATGTTAAACCCGTCACCCAGGGTCCTCTTTGGCCTACGCCCTCACATGACTTCTGAAGAAATCTGATCAGAAAAAACAACCTGATATAGCAGCCAAAATTAATTACCCATGGGCTGTTCATGCTTCAAAGTGGAGGGAGTGAGGTGTTGGTTACCGTTGCCGTTGGGTGTGTTTTGGGCGACCACGCGTAGACGAGCGCTGCCTTGGTGTCTATATATAAAGGGGGCTGAAGTCAAGAAACTCTAGACGGCGAACAAACCTATCAGAGAGTTGAACAGATGAATACCTTTGATTAGACTTTGGGTTTTCTTTGGGGAAAACATAAAATGGCTTTACAGGACTTATGCAATCTCCAGGACTTTTTTGTGGACAGTTTAACCCCTGGATGTTCTTCAGAGAACTTTGGGAAGAAGACTGGTTTTAGCTATCTGACTGGTTTGCCCTTTAGCAACAGCACAAGTCTGTTTAATTTTTATATACCAGTTGCAGAATACTTGGATGAAAGCCCGCTACAGTTTGGACAGATCAGCTCCGCCCAGCGCTCTGCCTCGTCTCTGGACTCCATCTTAGACCCCCTCTCCTTGCATACGAGTCTTCCTCTGGCCTCCTCTCAGTCCGTCCCTCTACCCTTCCCGATGTCTCACGGCACCACCACCTTGGCTTTCATTTTTCAGGGCGGCGTCCTGGTCGCGGCGGACACTCGCTCCAGCTGCTCCGGCCTCGTGGCGTGCCCGGCTTCCCAGAAGATCCTGCCCATCCACACCCACTTGGTGGGCACCACGTCGGGTACGTCGGCCGACTGCGCCCTCTGGAAGCGGATCCTGTCCCGAGAGCTGAGGCTCTACCAGCTCCGCCACGGCCGACGGTTGTCCACCAGCGGGGCCGCCAAGCTGCTCTCCCACATGCTTCACCCGTTCAAGGGTACGGAGCTGTGTGTGGCCGCCACGCTGTGTGGGTGGGACGAACGCCAGGACCACAGAGGTGCAAAGACTGATCTCAGTGTTCAACGAGAAACAACAGGGAGTCAAATGACCGATCCTGGAGAGTCTGTAGATCTTGAAAAGGCCTCTCCGGTTGAGACTCCGAGCTCTTCCTCAACAACAATTTGTCATCAGCGTATCGTCGGAAAGAAAGCGAGCTCCTCTGGACCCAGTCTGTTCTACGTGTACAGCGACGGCACTCGCCTGCAGGGATCGCTCTTCTCCGTGGGTTCTGGATCGCCCTACGCCTACTCCATCTTGGACCAAGGGGTTCAGTGGGGGCTGACGGTGGAGGAGGCCACGTCCGTAGCCAGGGAGGCCGTGTACAGAGCCACGCACAGGGACGCATACTCGGGGAACTGCGTGGACGTCTATCACGTCTCCGCCAAAGGATGGACCCGCAGGAGCAGAGAGGATCTGAAAGAGGAGTATTACAGGGAGAAGGAACGACGAGGGAGACGGGATGTGACTTTGTCGGAGTGAAGACATGAAAGGAACACAAACGGCATGAGAAGAGAAAGGCAAACATCCAGGGGAGTGTTTTGGCAAGAGAGACGCGATGGCATCTTTTGCATGCAGATACTGAATTAATGAACAGGACAGGCAGTTGCATCCTCCAGGCTGTTTTCTCAAATGATTTGGGCATGCACATATCGCTCCCCTCTAATAAACAGCTGATGTTTTGTTTTGGCACTGATGATAAAAATGTATTCTAACAGCACTCTGCTGCTGCTGCCGCCGCCTGGCATTCAGATTTGGACGCTGAAAAAACATTATGAATCATGTGAGATAATTACAACCCACTCCTGCATGGTTTGAGTCACACCGACACAGAGAGAGGCAGAGAAACCAACCCGAGTGAATCGTTAGAAAAAACCAAAAGGTCTCGCTGTGAATAAAGGAACTGACTGAGCTTTAGCATTAAACCCGTAGTTGAAAACTGATTTGTGTCCGCTGTCAGAGGTTTCACTGACACTTCAATAAATTAATGAATGAATAAATGCGATTCTGCTGAACTAGCTTGTTCGTTCTGTTTGAGCGGCCTGGTAGTAAATTAAGCGTAGTAGTAATTATTCTAGTGACAATGACTCTGTGAGGGATATTAGAAGAAAAGGTAAAGAGCTGTTCGTCCTATTCATCCATGCTCTTTATACACTTCAGTGCCAAGCTTTTCAAGGGAACATTGTAGCGTGTGAATTATGCTTCAGTTTCAAAATGTCCAAGCTTGTCGTTCAGAATGCTGATATGACAAGCTTATTTTTTGCGAGATGCCATATGTGACGGACTTTGTATGTGTGCATATGCATGTATGTATCAGCTGTCTTAAATAAATTACAGGCACTTCTCCCAGTGCGACATCAAGAGAGTAGAGTTGTCTTCTCAAACACACACTGTGTGACTGACTGCAGCTGTGAGTGTGAGCGGGGAAAGCCTCCCTTCCCCCCCGACCTCATCCATAATTCCCATCTTCAGAAGTTCATTAATGACAGAATTATTGAGTGAATGAAAAAGAAACAACAACAAAGAAATAAAACGAGTGGAAGCCAATGTGGTGGTCCAGATTCGAGCTCAGAAAGAGGCCAGAACCGTGAAAGTTATCAGAGTATTTAAGGCTGAATGAGGAGCCGGGACTTTGCTCACCCTCTTTAAATATCTTTGTTCAGTTTCATGCAAACTCCAGATGAGAGAAGAACAAACTCCACTGGATCCGACCAAGAAGTGAGATGTTACAGACCCTGCCATCTAAGTTACATCAGTACATCTGTTGTTTTTTGTTTCATCCCTTTAGAAGAACGATAAAAAAGAAACATATCGACCCTAACAGAGCATGTTTTCTCTTGTAAATCCGTCAACACTTGTTCTCATATCCAGACGAGCAGATAGATTACGGCTTGGCTTTGTTTTTTCGCAAACGCAGCAGTTTTTTTGGGGGCGTTAGCAAACCTCCGTATCCAGCTGGGTGCTCAGGGGATCTGAGGAGCGACCTTTTGGGGTTGCAAGTTTTGCTTTCTAGTCTTATCAGTCACCACTTGTGTTAAAGGCTCTGTTGTTTCTCAGTCAGGAGACAGAACTCACCAGTGATCCAGAAACATTGATGTGCAAAGCAAGACTGCACTCTGTAGATGAATGAACACTTGAGCTCAAAGCATGTCTCTCTCTCTTTTTTTTCAAAGTAAAAATATCCAAAACATGTGGGCCTGAAACTAAAATTCTATTCCAAGAGGGATCGCATAAAGTATGTCAAAATTGAAAAACTCATATTATCTAAAAATCTCATGTTTTCCAAACAGATAAATTGGATGTAATATTTAGATCTTGGGTGTCCGGACAAATATAGATTTGTATGGCATGATGTTGTTAGGAACACTCATCCTTGAAATTTGGATTAGTAAATACAAATTTAGATTGTTTTGTTTGAAGATGGGCTTTCTGTGTGTCGGAGACAAAGATTTGAAATGACTCATAAAAATCAGCTTAAAGCCACCGACTTAATGGGAGAGTGATTTACAGAAATGTACCGGGTATTAGATTGATCATTATGAGCAGGGGAGTGGGGGGGGAATCACAGTCAAACATTTGAGCCGCGAGTTTCTTCGCCGGTGGGAGAACGATGTGGTGAAATCTGTTAATGCGTCCTTAAGAAGCAATTTTCTGGTCCAGCTTCTGAGTGGAACAACTGGGAAAATTATGCAAACTGGCTGTACATAAACAGATTACAACAAAAACACACAGTACTTTAAGGGAACGATAACCAGAACATATTGCAGGGGTTGAAACGATTTACATTTTGTCCAGAGGAAAAAATAAATGTGATAATTACAAACAAAAGCTTTGATTTAGGAGACGTAGAAACTGAGCTAAACTAACGCGGTCATCTGTTCATATATATATATATATATATATATATATAGTATATGTATATATAGTGTATATGATATAGGAGGCTTTAAGGGGGATGATTATAGGGACTTATTGTAGCAAAAACTATTTGATAATGTGTGTGGAGATTTGTTTATGTGTATAAAGTCTATAAGTGCATCCGGAGATTTGTGTACGTTGAAAAAAACCTTGAAATCTGTATTAAGATTACCATTAAAAGATCTACGTACACATCTGGAGCTTTATGTAAGCTTTCAGAGTTTTGTCTTCAGATTGATGTAGCATTTACAGATGTGTCTCCACATTAAGAGATCTATGGACACATTCACAGTTTTGTATAAACATTTGCAGATTTGTCAAGACATTATAAACGTATGTACACATTTACAAATCTGACTACGCCTTTAAAGTTTTGTCTACACATTTACAAATCTGACTACTCACACACAGAATCTGAGTACACATTTGCATGTTAGAAATACGTCCACACATTTACTAATCTCAATACATTTACATAACACAGATTTACATTTTATTCAAATGACTTGCACACAGATTCTGAATGCACATTTGCAGATTCCTGTTCTCATGTACAAATCTATGAAATGATTTATAGTTTGTCGACACATTTACAGATATATTTATGCATTTAGAGTTTTATCGACACATTTACATGTATATTTATGCATTTAGAGTTTTATCGACACATTTACATGTATATTTATGCATTTAGAGTTTTATCGACACATTTACAGATATATTTATGCATTTAGAGTTTTGTCGACACATTTACAGATCTCAACACATTTGCAAATCTGAAAAAGGATTTGTATTATTTTTTTTCTTTACACATTTATAAATCTGATTAACACTCTACTAACACATTTGCAGATTACACATGGATTTCTGCACAGATCTCAGTACGAGATTAGATCAGTGAGGAGACAATTAGAATAGAAATATGCAAACAGCTTCAAAACAATAATACTAATCTCCATATAATAATGTATCTGAGTGAGTAACTAAAGGGGAGGGAGGGAGGGAGGGATGGAGAGAGAGGGAGGGAGGGAGAGAGAGAGAGACTGGGATAAGTGGTCAGAGCTCACGTTGGGCTCAGATGAACCTCGGCATCCTTTTCCCACGTTGGATCCTTTGGGCTCCGTTACACCGGAGAACACTGGAGCGGGGCATCGAACGCACGGTGAGCTCTCCTCTCCTCTCCTCTCCTCTCCTCTCCTCTCCTCTCCTCCTCTCCTCTCCTCTCCTCTCCTCTCCTCTCCCACTTTATTCTAACCTGCATTATTATTATTATTCTCTGCTTCATTCAGGTTCCCCCTCCCCAGCTCTCTGTACACTTCATCTTTTCTCATTTTTTATTTGGCAGGTGGAACTGTTTCACTGATTATTTATGCAAAATCCATTTTTCTCATTTTGCTGCGAGCTGTTTCTATGACATAACGCACTGCCGGAGCTGCCTGCAGAATCAGAGCTTTGTGACTGATGCTTTGGACACATTTTCTGGCTTTTTTTTTTTATGAATATGCTCCAAACTCACCTGCAGCGTGCACTGCCTTGCGCGCTCTGGGGATCTGGTGCGCGTTCATGAAAACAGTCAGTGTGTAAATGACAGAAACGTCAATCAAGTAGGTCATTGTTCAGACAAGGTCTCTCTCTCTCTCTCTACTTGATATGGTAATGAGCTGTCCAGATGTAATCATGTGCTTTTGAAGGAATGCAATGATCCTTCAGTGTTCTCCAGCATGCATGTGATGGATGATGACACATTAGTGCATATCTGCTGCTTGGTGTTGTATCCAGAGCCGTGGGGGAGATATGTGGGGCCCCGGGGCCCTCGTCACTGCTCACTAGGTTTGCTGATGTGTGGACGCTCACACGGACGAGAGCTGACCGAGCGCAACGATACGCCGTGAAGAAAAGGAGCCGGAGCAGAAGTGTCAAAAAAGTGCATTTCCTTCTTCTAAAGAGCGAGTCAATCCAAGCCTGGTGACCTCCGGTTCTGAGGAGTGAAGCCGATGAGGAAGTGTGTTAAAGCTGCATTCTCTCTGCTGTCCACCAGGGGGCGACTCCTCTGGTTGTATAGAAGTCTATGAGAAAATGACTCTACTTCTCTCTTGATTTATTCCCTCAGTAAACATTGTAAACATGAGTTTATGGTCTCAATCTCTAGTTTCAAGTCTTCTTCAATACAGCATGATGTTCATTTAGTAAATGATGCTCCATTTAGAGTCAAACAGACCATAAAGCAGGGGATGCTTTAGGGCGGGGCTACACACTGATTGACAGGTCGACACCAGAGACGTATACGGCGTCTCTACGTCACTCCTCCTCAGTCCAAATATGGTCACTTCCTGTTCACTGGTTGCAAGAAAAAAACCAAGATGGCGACGGCCAAATCGCCGAACTCAAGGCTTCTTAACATCAGTCCTCAAACCAAATGACCTCATGACGACGACGTCCATTTCTTATACACAGTCTTTGATTAGCTGTTAGCTTCGGTGCTGCTAACGCTACTTGTTTGTCTTTCAGTCAATTTAAACACAAATGTGTTGTTCACATGTGACGATATCGGGATAAGTGACCAGAAAAGCATCAATGACGATGTCCTGTTTGTCATATTTTTGATGAATATCGTCCGATAACGATCATCAGTGTCACTTCATTTCACACCACGATGGCTAAAATGTGTGATTAATCCGATGTTCACATGCATGTTGAACCTCGAGGATGGACAACGATCCGTTACACCACTAAGTTCTCCGTCCATCACATTGGAGGAACCCCCCCCCCCCCTTATATTAACGCCCCAGGATGCATCACTTAGGGCTAAGCCGTGTCGAGCCTGGACTATAATGCGCTGACTGATGTGCTGAGTACAGTGGGCCTCTCCTCAACGCCAGTCTGATTTGGAACGACTTAAGAGATTTCCATGTGTACGCTGAGCAGCAGAGAGAGAGAGAGAGAGAGAGAGAGAGAGAGAGGGAAATGATGAGAGGTTATAAGACAAACGGCAGCAGGAGAGAAAGCCAGAGATGTTTTAATGGAACTGAATCCGTCCTCGTCTTTTGGTCCTGAAAGCCAGCCAGGCTCTCCCCCCCCCCCCCACTCTACCTCCATCTCTCCCCCCATGTTAAAGGCCTGACATGCACAGGCTATTTTTAATAAAAAAGAGCCAGATAGCCTTGGATGCAGCCGAAGCGACTCGGCGCCGAGAGTGAAGTGAGACAGAAACAGCGATTTGCAATTTAGAGCTATGTCACCACTCATCATTCCGTTCTGAGCCGGCAAACAGCAAAACCGTCCTCACGCTTTCATCCTCCATCCCCGCCTTACATCTCACACACACACACACACACACACACACACTAGTGCACACTCACACTCTAAAGACTTCAAACATCGGGTGAATGACGTGTTCTGCAGGCAACATGGGTTTTTTTGGGGAGATAGAGAATAAATGTAAGCCGTATGCTAAATGCACAATAGCTGAGGAAGACAGGAGTGTTTTTTTGAAGAGGACACTTTTGTATTTTGTTTTTCCATTTAAGACGCCGGCAAACAGATGCTGAACACGAGGGGTTACAAACGGTGCAGTTAACTGTAAGCCGAATGAAAAATTCAAGGGTGGATTTCTTTGACGTGAACAGAGAAGAATTTACTTAATTACTTTAGAAAGTAGGTCAGAATCTCTTGAGTGGAAGAAGAACATTGGTTTAATTTCCATGTGTCCTCTCTCTTTTTCACATGAAGCATTCAATTTAAATATATCACCAAATGTTATGGTTGGTGTTATATCAAAGGCTCCGTGCTTCACTGTGGGCCCTCTCTGGGCTTATTTGCATCTAAATGAATCAAAGCTCACGTTCCAGTCTACGTTTATTTAGCACGGAGGATTTAGGTTCATCAGCGTGCATACTTTATGTTCCTTAGCTGTGATATTGATCATTTGCATAAACGTAGCGGGCCGTGAACTCTCTCCGGCTTTGGTAGGATGCTAAAGCTTCATTTAAAACAGTTTGCAGAGCACATCCCTGTGTGGTCACACTCTGTGGCCACTTTATTAGCTTCAGAATTTAATCAGATAGAAGCGCACACAAAGCTCCTGGTTTATATTGCTGTGTAACGTTTGGAGCACCAGGCTCTTCTTCAGACTATTTTAATTGTGTTTTGCACATATATCAGAAATTAAAAATGTTATTATTGGGTGTACAGTTTCTTTATAGGACGTAGCCATCGTGACGTCACTCAGTTGTTTGCGGACTGCCGTTTTGAAACCTCTAGTTTGGTGATTTGGCCGTAGCAATCTTGTTTTTTTTTGCAACCACGTCATGACGCATGAGTTTATGCAACGTGCAAATGTGAGAGAAAAATACCGACATCAGTAAAATAATGTAATAACGTCGTAGGCATTCAATTAGAATGGATCGGACAGTTTACCTTCTGCTAAGCCCCGCCTACGGCACTGACTGCACTGCCTGAAGAAATATAATCAACACCTACAGTATACCTTCAGTAGCTAGCGTAGCATAGAAGTGCTAGCGTTAGTTAACAATGTTTAACCACGATTACCTCCAAATCCACTAAACCCGCCTGAACATGAAGAACATCTGAAACCATTGATGAGTCTGAGGAGCAGAGACGGATAGTTGTTGGACCCTGGGTCAGAGCTGGACGATATCTACGCTGTGATTGGCCAGTCTGAGTTTGAGAGGCGGGGCTTAACCAAGGGTCCGCTCTCAACTGGAACCTCTTCTCGATTTCTAACTCTATGATTGTGTCAAAAATAACAGTTGATTGGATGCATTACGCTCCACAGGTGTAATTAATGAAGTGGCCCTTGAGTGACTCATGCAGTGTTGCATTGTGGGATAATGGTCGCTTCCATTCATGCATAAAGGTGAACAACAGACGTGATAAAGATCTCCATTGATTACAGGGAGCAGTGATGGAACGAGGACAGAAAAACTGAGATTACAATGTTTACAGCCGCTGACACTTTTTCAGTAGATCAAGTTTAAAAAGATCAACGGCCGCAATCTGACTCAAATACCGAGGAAACCCACATCATTAAACTTTTGGGAAATGAGGACAAGTCATTGATTGAATTATTTATGAGGCTAATTAATCTCATAAGTGGGGAACCTGTCTACGAGGCGCAGGGACGCCATCTTTAGAGACGACATCCATCACCGGATGTCCAGGCAACCGGTGTGTGACAAGGAGCCGTAAAGAACCCGAGCTCCTCCTCAGCGACGGGACCCTCGGGCTCCAAATTAATTGAATTTTTTTAAGACCGCTCTGAACTCTCTGAGAATGCCTGAGTGATCAATAATAAGAGCATTCACACAGCAGAGCAGCGCTAGCAGCGACGGGAATGATATGAATGAACAGCATCTGGTATAAAGTGAGTTATCCTGTCTGGGTCGTTCCTCATTGGACCGTCATGTTCAGAGTTTGTCTGCTGCTATTTTTTAACAGCAGCAACAGTAGAAACGATCTAAGAGGTTTAAAATATTTAATGTGTTAAGATGTTCGACTGTCTTTTGCACTTCAAACACTTGTTTGCCATTTAAACCCCTCTCATTATGTTTCTCTCAGGTGAAGCTGCCAGCATGCGTGCAGAGCGGGAACATGAACGGCGAAACGAAGAAGAAACCTGAACGCAAGAAGATGGATCGTCATGAAACAACCCTCCATGTGATCAGCCGTCCGTCAGCGACTCTTTGAGACGGTTAAACTTTAGAAATGGCTGCACGTCTTCTTCTTCTTCTTCTTCTTTTATTCTGTGAAGGGGAAAGACACGGCGTATCAGTGGCTGTCGGCCTCTCCGATAAAGATCGGGGTTTGGAATGGATATCGAGCAAAAGTCAACAAGTCATACCTCATCCAGAGCCCGTTGACAACTTTATTGAAGAACAATTCCACTTTCAGAGCGGAGCGGGTGATGAAATCGCTCTGCCAAATGCGGCAATCGGACTAAATGACAGAAGACCTAATGATTTTGACTTTAAGGACTCTTTAGCGACGCAAACTGTGAAGCTTAAACATCTGGAACCAGCTGCCAAACCTCTAGCAGCCAAACAATATAATAGCCTTAAACTCACCCTGGACCACGAGAGAAGAAGCTGTTCCACTAACGGAGAGGACGAAGGTGTAATTAAAGCTCACAGTCCGGGTGTGGAGACAGGTGGAGGTGGCGTTCCACCTGAGAGGGTCTCTGCGTCCGAAGACGTCGGGTCAGAGCCTCGAACCCGCCGCCGGAGGAGCTGGCTCTGGAACCAGTTCTTTGTGATCGAGGAGTACCGAGGTCCAGAGCCCGTGCTCATCGGACGGGTAAGCGTTCCAATCATCACGTTGATAACCTGTGTGGAATATCTGTGCATCAGAAATCTTGCATGCACATGAAACATATTTTGTAGAGAGAGAAGAACATTTAATTCAAGCGAACTAAACATTTTTTAATTTACTCACGCAGTCGTGCACCATTACCCACATAAGTGATGTTTCACCCGGGCTCCGTTCGTCCTTGGACTCCCGCTCACAGCGTGTCTCCTCTTTCTACATCATTTCCCTGCAACGCTCCGTCGATGTGTTATGAGACCTAAATGATGACGGCGCCCGCTCACTCACATGAAATGCTCGCCGAGCACATCAGCCAATAAAAAGTTGGTCTGGCTTCCAGGTTTGCTTCCTCCAAATGATGGAAAGACGAAAGCGCCATTAAACGCCTCTATTGATACCAACAAAACAGCTTTTTACTCCACTCTTTAAACTTTGAAACAACCTTTTTACGGCACTTAAAAGCAGACATGTTCCTCATGGTGATGAGTCCTATAGCCAGTAACCAATCAGTGAAGAGTAAAGCCAGACCAACGCATCGATGAAAAGTACCTCCCGGATAGGATAGGATAAAGTTATGTTTTTGTGAATTGCACATTATTCAGAGGATTCAATATAATGTTACCTGATAATATAATCACCTCCTTCACTGTCTTTTAAAATGACCTCTTTAGATTAGTGTAGGGTAAACATAACCATTGGGTTCTGTCACTGCCAGATGGTTGTGAAATTATGATCACCTCATATTTTCTTTTAAAATCACCGGTATTAATCTTCTTTGCAAGGATTTAACAATACATGACTCACTATGAAAGGATGGGCACATTATCAATGGGCTCCACAAACAGTCCAGTGGTGTCAGCTGGTTTAACAGCTCGCAGTCAAAGACGCTGCTTGTGTTTCTTCTTGACGCACTCAAGTATTTTTGCTTGAAAAAGCTGTGTTTTTCTTCAGATATTAATCAGATATTTGTCAGATAAAATACATGTTCATCTGTGTTTATTATCTACGCAATCCATTACGTTACTAAGAGCAACCGCAGCTGAGGGTCACCAGTTAAAGATGAGTTTTTACCCGCCGTAGTGAAGGCGGAGCCAGAAAACAAGTCTTCAAAATCTACATTTGAGTAAATGTTTTGCAGCTAAATCAAATAGTTTACAGGATATTCAACCTTTGTTTCTTTATAATACATTTAATATTTTACATCTTTCTTTACAGGGCTTGTTTAAAGGTAATAAAGTAGTCCATGAATATGAGATATGATGCTCGCTAAAACAACTCTTATGTCTCACTTATCGAACACATATTTTTGACGACGTCTGCTTGCATCACTGAAATTGAATGATCATTTCTCTACAATGTGTCTCAAAACCTCCCATCAGGTTACAACTACACATCTGCGTGTAATTGCAGCATCAGTGCGGCTGTTACTTCCTCTTTTCGTGTCACACACTCGACGTTTTTTTTACATGTTACCACACCAACAACCTAAAGTGTCAGAGATGATTTAATCCACGGCACACCTGAACCGTTCCCACATCCCTAGAGGTTTGACTCGTGGCGTTTTCACAGTCACTAATGCAGCCGCTGGCAGCCGCCGTAGGATTATATCAGCTGTAACGCTAACAGGGAGCGCTGCCAGCCGCTTCGCAGCGAGCAGGATGCTTTATAGTGACAGTCTAGATTGGATTCGTACCAGTGCAGTATATACCTCATAAATGTTTAATCTCCCTCTCTGGTTGTTATTGATACAGTCGGGGGGTGGGGGGGGTGTTAGAGCAATCAGTAGTCACACGAGGCTGCTCGCTCCTCTGCACGCAGTCCGGATGTTGATATTCATGTAATAAAAGGCTGCAAAAGGGGGTCGTTTGTTTGCTAGAAAATGTGTTAAAGGTGACGCATCACCAGCTCAATTCACAGGTGTTTTAACCCCCTCAGGGCGAGAAAAGTGAAGAATTTAGTTTGCCAAAGAAAGCTGATATATATAAACCCCAGAAGGTGGATGGACTGAGAGAGGAGGAGGAGGAGGGAAAAGTGACAAAGCAATTAGAAGAGACAATTTCTTCTTCTTTTCTTTTTTTTACTCTAGTGTTGTTTTGTAGCGGGGCGGATACATTTCCTCCCCGCCGCGAGAGTGTTTTTCCATGCTGACTGAAGCACAGCAGGACTGAGCAGCAATTAGAGGAGGGCTGGATAGAAGAGAGAGAGAGAGAGAGAGAGAGAGAGAGAGAGAGAGAGAGAGAGAGAGAGAGAGAGAGAGAGAGAGACGTCTCTGTCGTTGGTGAAGTGTGGGATCAGAATCGAAGCTGGCTCTGCAGGAGAAAAGGAGGGAGAAGGATGTGAGTGGTAGGGAAGAATAAAAAAAATAAAAGCGTGAGTCCCTTATCGAGCAATTTGAGTTTCTATAATCCCCAACTTTATCCTCCAAGACATTCACACACAGAGAAAGTACTCTAATCTTATATATATGTCCTCCTGGTCTCTGCCTGCAGTGTGTGTGTGTGTGAAGTGTTAACATGCATTATGCAGGAATATGTAACATGCATTATGCAGGAATATGTAGATACCAATTCAATTTACTCCATGAAACCCTCAGATCCTCCACTGCTGGGTTTTCTAATTCCTAAAATAAAACTTCCAAAAACAAAATTGGAGCTTCTTTCATTTCAAAACATCTATTTCTCTAAGCCTTTCTTCTTTAACAACATCTGTCTTTAAAATTATATTTTAGTGCATTTACAAACTTTTATGTGTTATCATTTTTGTTTATTTATATTTCATTTTAAATGTAAAATGTTCTACAGATTTTGAATTCATAGTTTAAGTGTTTAACTACACTTTAAATGTTAAGCATTATGCATGCTTTCTGTAAAAGGACGTTTTTTTTGTTTTTATTTATTTTTAAATGCACAGCACTTTGAGCTACATAGTCTGTATGAAATATGCTCTATAAATTATTATTAAAAGATTATTATTATTATTATTATTATAAAATTATTCTGTTGCAAATCATTTTTTTTAATTAATTTTATCCCTAAAAGGAAGATTTTCTGTTTTTATTCATTTTTAAATGTGCAGCACTTACATAGTAATGCACATAGAAATGCGCCAAATAAAAATACAAATTATTATTTTTATTATTTTTATTGTTATTCAATTCCTCTTGTGCAAAGACACATTTCATGCCTTGCAAAATAAAACAATACACATTTTAAATTGCTCAGTGAATTTGTGAATTTTTGCAGCTGAATGTTAAAAAGGGGGGATGCTTTGGCGTTGGTGAGGATCTGAGGTCCACAGCAGAGGTTGTGAGTAACCCTGGTGGATTATATGATGTGCCTTAAGGGCAAGAGAGATGTGAAGGTTCCTGGTCAGAAAGCTCAGTGTGGTGAAGGCTGAGTAATCTCCTCAGCTTTCTATTTCTGTGTGTTTGGCCTTTTACCTATCTAGCTCACACTAATATCCTCTCTGCCATTTAATACAGAGCGAGTATTCTGCACCGGAGAGCAAAAGGGATGAGCAGGAGGAGCAGGAGGAGGAATGTGAGCAGATGGGCTTTCTGTGTAAAGTGAACTTGATATAAAAAAAGAAAAGGAGACACAAGGAGAAAAGAGGAAGCTTAAAAGGTACAAGGAAGTCATGGCAGATGGATTCACAAGAAGGGGAAGAGAAGGCACAGATGGATGGAGGAGTGAACGTACATGTAGGACATCACGGTCCACATCGATGTGGTTTTCATTTTGCTGCCGACTAACTCCCCCGATGGCACGTCTGGTCCACTGAGTTAATTAGCGGCGAGCATCAGCACTCATCCCCCGTCCCCATGTGGATCTAACAAACACCTGGTGCCGTTCATGTCGGGTTCACAGAGCACGTCTTCACAAATCACCCATTTACACACAGTGTTAACGAGCGATACCGCCGTCTTGAGAGCGACGTCGCCCCCCTCAGGGCGTAGCTGTAATTCACTCTGTTTATCTTAATCTTGTTGTTGTTGTTTTGTTGTTTTGTGTCCCAGCTGCACACGGACATGGACCGAGGAGACGGACACACTAAGTACACGCTGGAGGGGGAGGGGGTGGGCTCCGTGTTTGTCATCGACGGCAACACGGGCAACATTCACGTCACCAAGTCTCTGGACCGCGAGGAGAAGGACCAGTACCGCCTCGTTGCCACGGCGACGGACCGCCAGACGGGCCGGGCCCTGGAGCCCTCGTCGGAGTTCGTCATCCGGGTGCAGGACATCAACGACAACCCGCCCATCTTCCTGGACGAACCCTACGTCGCCGTGGTGCCGGAGATGGCCAACATAGGTACGGCGTTCAACTCTCACCATCTGTGAAATGAAGAGCATTGCATTGTGGGATTGATCGCAGAAAGTAGTGTACATGCCACTACATGTTTGAAGATGTCAAAGTGGATAACGTTACAAATTTAGGGTCTTTACAAATTGGAGGACTCGTGAACGCAAAATGCGTATTTAATATTTTTATTATTTTGAAAGGTGAGACAGGAAGGAACAGATCTGCTCTGACTTCGTGACCTAGACGTCTTTTATTCGTGGTGCAAAAAATAATCGACTTTGTTCCCCAAAAAATACATCTTGCTTTGTATTCCTGCTGACTCATTTCCTGGTTTTCGAACTCATTCCTGCAGGTCTATACTGGCACCAAAGCATTGAATACATTTTGACCTGATGATGGCGCTAAATGAAAAGTCAGTCACTAAAGTAGTAAAGGGTTCATCCTGAGGGGGACATGAATGTGTGCACCGTATTTCACCGTAGTCCTTCCAATAGTTGTCAATACATTTCACTCAAAACCGTCATGGTGGCGCTAGAGGAAAAGGATTCATCCTCTGGGCAAAATGTCATGATGAAAATTAACATCACAACTTCCAAATTGCTTTTATTCACCATCAATACAAAGTCCCCCTTAATTGTATCCCATATGAAGAAATAAAAGCTTCACATCTTTGCTTGTACAGTGACTGATTGTCACCTCAGGTGCCGATTATTCATCTGCTAATCGTTGCTGTTTGTACTTCTGCAGCAGAGTATTTGACTTCCGCACATTCTTTGAGCTTTTCTTCCTGAACGGAGTACGAACACACTGCATCCGGCTCTAATCGTTAAACATGAAAACCAGGATATTTAATCATATTTGATCTAAAAGATGAACGTTTCATCCTGCAGAGAAGTGGATTATCCTTTTAATCCTACAGATAAGATTCAGCTTTTCCTGTGGAATCGCTTCCCTTTGAGCTTATGAATCCGCCACCCAGCATGTCGACCTTTCACCTTTTGTCGCCTCTCGTCTCTCTCACAGGAACGTCCATAATCCAAGTCACGGCCAGAGACGCCGATGACCCGACATATGGAAACAGCGCCCGGCTGGTGTACGCCATCACTCAGGGCCAGGACTACTTCTCTGTTGATCCTCAAACAGGTCTGGATGATTTACACAGTAAACCCCAGAGGCTGCCAGTTAAATACAGCACGTCTCTGCCACCATATGTGCAACATTTACATGATCTGCGCCTCATGTTTTGTTTTTTTTCCACTGCCCTAATTCTGAACACGCATGATTCGCTTTGACGGTGATCTGCAGAGACGTCGAGATGTCGCTGTGCAAAAAAGAAATCATTTTTTGTGGTTGTGATTCCTGCTCTGCTGTCCACCAGGTGTCCTGAGGACGGCGGTGCCCGACATGGACAGAGAGACGCGGGACGAGTATCTGGTGGTGCTCCAGGCCAAAGACATGGGGGGGCATCTGGGCGGACTGTCGGGGACGACCACCGTCACCGTGAGGCTGAGCGACGTCAACGACAACCCGCCTCACTTCAGGAGGAGTAAGTTCTTCTGTGATCAGACCGCCACTTAAAGGAACAGTGTGAAATGTTTAAGGGGGATTCATTGGCAGAAATGGAATTTAATATTAATAACTACGTTTAAATCAGTGTATTATCACATGAAACTAAGAATCATAGTGTTTTCGTTAGCTTTTAAAAAGGCATTTATATCCATGTAGGGAACAGAGACCGCCATTTGCACCGCCATGTTACTACGGCAGACCAGAAAGGACAAACTTAACACTAACTCCAGAGAGAGACTTTTTGTGTTTTTACATTACCTAAACGTAGGGATGCGTTCCATAACTCGGTATTAAACAGACAACGATGCTAAATAATTAGAGATCGTAGAACTTATAAGCCCCGAATTTACTGGTGCTTTTAATTTGTACTTTTGAATGTTTTTATGTCATTTATTATCACGCTGCAGAATCTGCTCTGGCTGAGCTCCTCCTAATACAAACACAAACACAGACAATGACACAAACAAACACACACAAAGCGCGAGCAGACATGCCGCTGTGGTGAAGTGAAGGACACTCGAGTTGACGGCAACTACGCTCGTTACTGTACGTGCAATAAAATATTTGCAAACAAAAAGTGAACATGTAAACAAAAGTGAAACCTAAATCGATCGGCCCACACAGCTATGTTTACACAAGAACAGCACCAACGATCGGCCAAATAAGCTCTTTTGTTTTTTAGAAACTTCTCTGCTGCCTGAGACAAAGAAGCTGCGAGGAAATAGGACAAGAGGACAGAGGGAGTAGGACATAGGACAGGAGACATGTGTGTGTTCTTCATTCTTATAAATTCAATCAGAAATGTTGTTAATTTATTGACATTTACATTTGTTTCCAGTGAGATATTAATGACTTCATATCATGAATTTGTTTTATTGTTAACCTTAATGTTGCTGCTCTATAAACAATATTTAGATATATTTAATATAAAACGTCTAATCCTGTTCTGAATTTATTTGTTTTAAAAATTCTATATAGGTTTATAAAAGCAATTATTTTGTCATGTAGAAGAACAGAGTGTTGATATGAGTAGCTCCTAGTTGTACTGAAATCCTAAAGATTACTATTTGTACCTGAAGGCCACGCTTAGAAAGCGAGGGTTGATTTTAGGGGTATTTAGTTGGTTGTAATCTACAGCTTCACCACTAGATGGCACTAAATCTCCCACACCGTTCCTTGTCTGTCTCTCAATCTCAATGATGAAACGTCTCGTCATCATTGAGACAGCAGTCTGATATTTCCCTGCCTCCTCTGGGTCCTCGTTGTCTCGACTGACTCGAGATAAACTGAGCTGCTTGTCAGTCCACTATTTCCTCTTTTATTCCACGCACTCATATTCATCATTGTTTTCCACCATTAGTCGGAATAACATGGCCTCTTCCAACGACGACTCGGCATTAACATTCATACTAACACTCCCCGTTTGGTCCCGGAGGTTCAAAAATGGACTGCGCCTTGACGGAGAAGAGTGAAAGATCATGTCGGCCTTTTCTTATCCAAGCTTTTCCCCGTTCCATGCTATTAATATTTCATCCTAAAGTTCAGTGCTTTCTGCTTCAATAGACAGTAAAATCACTGCAGAATGCGTCCGACGCTTTCAGACGTATGCTGCTTTTTCTCTCTAAACCACCTCTACTTCTTCTTCCTGACAGTCTCCTCTCACCGCCGTTCATCTTCATGTTTAAAGCCCCCCCCTCCCCTTTTTTTTTGCTCGCATTGATAAATTGCTCCACAAACACAGAAGCAATTTAATATTTCCAAATGCCAATGTTATTTATCCGCCGATATCTGACTTTATCCTCCCTCCCCTCACCAGCTTCTCTTCCAGGTCATTATTTTCTGTTTGACAATAATGCCACAATTTAAGCAAACGGCTCATTTAGTATGCGCTTTGAATGCAAAAGGGGTTGTGACATTTTTAAATGCTCCTCATAATATGGAGGATTTGAATGATTAACAATCAGCAGGGCGGCTCTGATTAAAAAGGAAAGCGTTTCTCTGAATTCTGAGCAGACTGTAATCCAATCTGAGCTGTAACGTAAGAACAGATCCACTCAGCTAATTGTTTAATTCTCAGTTTAAAGGGAAAGACGTGTAGTTGGATGATGTTCTTCTCCATAGTACCTTTCTGCACGAAATTTCATGGCAACTCAATCCAATATTTTGAGATATTTTAGTCTGGACAAGTTGCTGCCATTGACAAATTCACAATGTATTATTCTGCCTATTAATAGTAATAATAATAGTAGTAATATACATAATTTGCATAGAATCTTTAATGCACGGCATGTAGCATAAAGTGCTTTACAATATGGGAGATTAGACATATAATAAGATAAAATAAGATAATCCTTTATTAGTAACACAGGCGGGAAAATTTGCAATTTGCATGATCTTAATAATATGGAAAATAGGATGGAAAATAAAATACAGCTGATAAAATAATATTTTTGTAAAACACTTAAAATGCAGAACATAAACTGGAGATAAATCACACTGAGTAATAATAATAATAATAATAACACAATGATAATAAAAATAATGATAATAATATATATATTTTTTTAAATAATAATAATATTAAAATAAGTACGCAAATTAGTAGCATGCACATACAATAACAAAGATTGCAGCAGCACAATTGACTATTTCAGCTCAAATGAAGACAAAACATATACAGATTGTGGCCATAATAACTATTAAAGAAAAGCTTTGAATTTGCAAATAGGTTAAAATAATAATTAGCACACAATTTATTTGTAGAGAGTGGAACTAAGACTCAAAACATGCCATTTATCTGTACACTGATGAAACTAACGGGCGCTGGGGTAAATGTTCCTCCTCTCCTTTTCTGGCCAGAGAGAGAATTTCTGTGCAAAGATGCTTTTCAAAGTTCAGCCAAAGCAATTATGACTTCAGCCGTCTGAGTTTGTCATTTCAACCGGATTTATCTTCAGAATGTACATTCCCACAAGACGTTCTCAAGAGGGAATTCCACACTAAATATAGAGGAACTCTGGTGGATCTGATATGAGCTCCAGCTGAACCTCAGAATACGTTTCTCAGACTGTGAATTCAGTCCTCTCACATTAGAACTGCATTAGTGAGGATCTCCTTATAAGTCGGTACGTGCAGGTGGATTAATTACCTGGATATGAAATATGTGTGAGTGGAACCCGTAATAGCCTCATGTATTATGTCATTTATGTCATTTATTTTTTCTCGGTGACATGACGTTGATTGTTGTGGTGTCTGTGCAGGTGCGTGGTCGTTCTCTGTGTCGGAGCTAGCAGCTCCAGGTGTGGAGGTGGGCCGTCTCTCCGCCGCCGATCCTGATCTAGGAGAAAACGCCCAGCTGGAGTTCTCCATCCTGGACACGGAGGAGGCCGACATATTCAACATCACGGGGAGAGACCAAGAGGCGGTCATTGTGCTGAACAAGGTGGGTGTAGAGTTCTCACGTTAGCATAAAGCTATACACGTGGGTGGTTTCCACTTTAAGCAACTACAGGTAACTTTCATTTTGTGTGGATTTTGGCGACCCCTGTGGACAAAAGTGGTAGTGTTTGAATAAGCAAAAAGATCGTGATCTGGCTCATATGTGTTTCTGTTTTAAGAGCAACTGAAATAACTTATTTTTAACACCTTTTTTAAAGAGATTTTAACGTTTTGTTCTACAATATAAAATAGTCAGTGAACACCCCTCTGGTGAAGACGTGAAGTCATGTGACTAAATGTCCTCATGGGCCTAGCATCACGAACTTTGCAACATATGTTCTCATAGCAACCTGTAACATACCCTAAAACGTTTGTTTGACTCAGAGAATCCAAAGTTTAATTGGTAGAATCCCATTAGCGTTTAGTGGAGTGGACTAAAGCGATGCTAACTTCCTGTTGGACGACAACAATACATCCTCCCTTCAGCGCTCTACAGAGGCATCTGTATTCCTCTGAGACTGTTTCACAACCAGTTAAAAGTTCCTCGTAGCTGCTTTTCCTGAATGGCTCCATAATGAGAAAAATACGTGACATTTCAGGAGTTTTTAAAAAACAATTTTCTTTGGTCTGGTATTGCAAAATTAATTTTATTTGTCCATTTAAAACCTTCTGCACTGCTTTGAGCTCTGAAGCTGGCAGGTTCAGAATTCCCAAGACTCCACACTCGAGCAATTAACGAGTAACAATGAAGTGATGAGCAGCATTTTCCCCTTCTGAGCTTTGAGCATTCAAAGAACTGTTGCTCAGTGAAATCCTGAATCGAGAGTCTGCAGAGGGTGAGGTAAGAGGAGGTGGATGATGAAAAGGAATAACTCCCAAACCTAATAATGCATGTGAGTTTTATTGGCGAGATAAAAGAGCGAAAAATGATGAATGAAAAGGAATCTATGAAGTGCGGAACTTATGCATGTAAATCATACATAAGATAAAATAAGATAATCCTTTTATTATCCCACAGCGGGGAAATGATTACAGCAGCAGAGAGGATAGTGCAAACAAGAGTATAAGTATTATAGATCAGTAAATAAGTCATAACACAGTAAAGAATAACAAATAAGTAAAAAAAAATCAACTTTAAAATATAACTAAAATATTAATAAACAGACAGAATAATTGTAAAGGTATCAAAGGACAATAACTAAAATACAGAGGAGGTATATAAACAGACAGGGTGTAAGGAAGAGGATTGGGTGTAAGGACAGAGGATGAGGAGGGTCTGGAGGATGAGGGTCTAAGGACAGAGGATGTGACAGAGGAGGGTGAGGAGGACAGAGGATGTGAGGGTGTAAGGACAGAGGATGACATGTATGTGTAAGGACAGGACAGGATGGGGTGTCAAGGACAGAGGATGTGAGGGTCTAAGGACAGAGGATGTGAGGGTCTAAGGACAGAGGATGTGAGGGTCTAAGGACAGAGGATGGGGTCTAAGGACAGAGGATGTGAGGGTCTAAGGACAGAGGATGTGAGGGTCTAAGGACAGAGGATGAGAGGGTCTAAGGACAGAGGATGTGAGGACATGTCTAACAGAGGGAGGATGAGGGTCTAAGGACAGAGGACTCTAAGGACAGAGGATGTGAGGGTCTAAGGACAGAGGATGTGAGAGGATGTGAGGTCTAAGGACAGGGATGTAAGGACAGAGGATGTGAGGGTCTAAGGACAGAGGAGGTGAGGGTCTAAGGACAGAGGAGGTGAGAGGAGGACAGAGGACGTGAGGGTCTAGCTATACGTATTATGAATAAGGATAGTTACTACGATCACACAAATCCTTTGTTTGTAAAATCTCATGTTATGAAATGTAATGTTTGGTATATTATAAAACAATGTTCAGAGCTGTAAAGAATAAATTCTTCTCCCAACAGCTGCTGGATTACGAGACCCGCAGCTCGTACACGTTCTCCGTGGAGGTGGCCAACCCCCTGGTGGACCCGCGGTACCTGAGGAAAGGCCCCTTTAAGGACCAGACCACGGTCCGGGTCATGGTGCTCAACGCCGACGAGCCGCCGCGGTTCTCCCAGAGCCGCTTCCATCTGGACGTGTCCGAGAACTGCCCCCCCGTCTGCTCCGTGGGCCGGGTGGACGCCGTGGACCCCGACACGGGACAGAGCAGCAACATCAGGTACACCCTCTGTCCTAGACCCTCACCTCCTCTGTCCTAGACCCTCACATCCTCTGTCCTTAGACCCTCACCTCCTCTGTCCTAGACCCTCACCTCCTCTGTCCTAGACCCTCACATCCTCTGTCCTCTGTCCTAGACCCTCACCCTGTCCTTAGACCACATCCTCTGTCCTTAGACCCTCACCTCCTCTGTCCTTAGACCCTCACCCCTCCTCTGTCCTTAGACCCTCACATCCTCTGTCCTTAGACCCTCACATCCTCTGTCCTTAGACTCTGTCCTAGACCCTCACATCCTCTGTCCTTAGACCCTCACCTCCTCTGTCCTTACACCCTCACATCCTCTGTCCTAGACCCTCACATCCTCTGTCCTTACACCCTCTGTCCTTACCTCCTCCTGTCCTTACACCCTCCCTCTGTCCTTAGACCCCTCCTCCTCACATCCTCTGTCCTTACACCCTCACCTCCTCTGTCCTTACACCCTGTCCTTACCCTCACATCCTCTGTCCTTAGACCCTCACATCCTCTGTCCTTACACCCTCACATCCTCTGTCCTTAGACCCTCACATCCTCTGTCCTTAGACCCTCACATCCTCTGTCCTTAGACCCTCACATCCTCTGTCCTTACACCCTCACATCCTCTGTCCTTAGACCCTCACATCCTCTGTCCTTAGACCCTCACATCCTCTGTCCTTACACCCTCACATCCTCTGTCCTTAGACCCTCACATCCTCTGTCCTTACACCCTCACCTCCTCTGTTGAAGTAGAGTTCTCCTCCGTTATCTGTTCTGCCTCCTTATTCTTTGCCGGTTTCTGTATCTCAGGTACTCCATCGATCCCCAGTCGGACCCTGAGGCTCTGTTCCGCATCGCCTCCGACACGGGCGTCATCAGCACCGTGATGGAGTTGGATCGCGAGCAGGAGCAGTGGCACAACATCACTGTCATCGCCACGCAGCGGGGTAACGCCAGCCGCTCTGCCCTCGGGGCCACGAACGCTCCATACTTCACCCAAAAGCACACAGTGATACAAAAGAAATAACACAGAGATGATTTTCAAACATTAGTATCATATTTTTCTCTTTTCAGACAATCCAAATCTCGTGTCGAGGGTTGTGGTTGCCATAGAGACGCTAGACCAGAATGACAATGCGCCGGAGTTGGACCGGCAGTACGCGACGTCTGTGTGTGACTCCAGTGCCCCCGGCCAGGTCCTGGTTTCTGATATTAGTCCTGTTTTAATCCGTTCTGTCTCCAGCTCCTCTTTTTTTTTTGACTTGATTTAATTTTGCCCATCTGTTGTTAAAACATTGCATCATTAGAAAATGAAGCAGCCGAGGCAAACTCACATCCTCTGTCTTTACTCAGCTTCTGCGTTTTCAAAGAGAGTAGATTTTTACTTCTATATATTATGATGGATATTAAAAATATACTGTAAAGACTTTAAAAAAAAAGAAATGTAGGTAGAGATGCACTGATTGATCGGTCCCTGGTCAGAACTGGAGTTGTCAACTGATCAGTCTCATATATCGGATTTTATTTATTTATTTAATTATTTTATATGTCAAATTTATTTATTTACTGCATGATGGTTTTACGTCCCGGTCACTGTCACACAGTGTCAATTCTTCATGTGTTAAAGCTGCATTCTCTCTGCTGTCCATCAGGGGGCGACTCCTCTGGTTGTATAGAAGTCTATGAGAAAATGACTCTACTTCTCTCTTGATTTATTCCCTCAGTAAACATTGTAAACATGAGTTTATGGTCTCAATCTCTAGTTTCAAGTCTTCTTCAATACAGCATGATGTTCATTTAGTAAATGATGCTCCATTTAGAGTCAAACAGACCATAAAGCAGGGGATGCTTTAGGGCGGGGCTACACACTGATTGACAGGTCGACACCAGAGACGTATACGGCGTCTCTACGTCACTCCTCCTCAGTCCATATATGGTCACTTCCTGTTCACTGGTTGCAAAAAACAAGAAGGCGACAGCCGAAATGTGGAACTCAAGGCATCTAAACACCGTGAGCATCAATTCTTTACTAAAGAGACTTCTCTCTTCTCAGGAAGCCATGTGTCGGCAACAAAACCACTTAGTGATGTTTAGAGGGTTAAAACACAGAGAAATATAATGCAGTATCCTATTCTTTCTTCTTTTCTGTCCTCTTTGAGTCAGATTTATCTTTAACATTAAAACGGAACTTCCTGGTCTGTGTTACGCAGGTGGTCCAGGTTCTGCGAGCCATCGACAGGGACCAGGGAGGACTGGACACCCCGATCCACTTCAGCATCCCCCCCGAGTCCAGCTCCGCCCTCAACCTCAGCATCAGGGAAACCGGAGGTGGCACCGATTGGCTATGTCTCTTCAGAATCCAGAAACATGGGTTACATGATACCAAACTATGTGCGGGTTTGTTGTGCAGCGACCGTGTTTGATTCCCGTCTCTCTCTCTCTCTCTCTCTTTTCCCTCCCGCCGACGTCATCAGGTGTGACAGCCAGCCTGGTGCTCCAGTCGGCCCTGGAGCCCCTCCCCGGCTTCTCCTCGTCCTCGCTCGCCCTCTACGTGCCGGTGGTGCTGCGTGACGGCGCCTCGGGTCTGACCAACACGGCCACGGTCACCGTCACCATTTGTCCCTGTCTGCGGGGGGGCATGCAGACCGAGGACAAGGGGAGGCAGCGGGACAAGAGGTGGGAGAGGCACGCCGTTTGTCTCCCCGCGTCCTCCACCTCGCCCTCCCTCATATTCAGTCTGGTCACGCTGCTCGCCATGCTGGCCTGTGTCACCACGCTGCTCGGTAGGTCCGGTCAGACAGCCAGGAATAAAACGTCCGCTGCGACTCTGAGCCGTCGTGTCAGGTCGGCTCTGCAGCGTTTGACGAGCGTTCGGTGGTCATGTGTCTCTCTTTTTGCCCTTTAGTGGTGTGTGCACTCTCGCTGTCATTGCGCCATCAGAAGCGAGACTCCCACTCAGCCTTCGAGGAGGATGATGTCAGGGAGAACATCATATCCTACGACGACGAGGGGGGGGAGGCGGACACGGCGGCGTTTGACATCACGGCGCTGCAGAGCATGCACCGCATACAGCACATGCACAACAACAGGAACATGTGAGCTGCAGACCAAAAATAAATAAAAAAGATACATCATCGCCGTGGTGTGTGTGCGTGACTCTGACATTTGTCTCTTGGCACAGATGGTACACCCAGCAGAATCCTCCGAGGCCCAGGACGTACAGCTGGAGCCGGAACCCGAGGCCGGGCCTGGACCCCCAGCAGAGGCCCGGCTCAGCCCCGCTGTACGGACGCCTCTGCTACGGCATCCACACGCTGCCCGTTCTCAGGGATTATTACCCCGTCGGGCCGCTGGAGGCCGGCGTGCAGCTCACACAGCTGACCCGAGGGCTCGCCGGAGGTCACGCAGGAGGTCACGCAGGAGGTCACGCAGGAGGTTACGCCGGCAGTTCCCTTGTCATCCAGAACCAGAGCACCTTTGAGCCTCCGCGGCGCTCGCCACAGTCCAGTTACATGACAGAGCACGTGCTGGCGGACAGAAAAGAAGGCGGTGAAGCTGCTGAAACACACGAGATTAAGGATCCGACAAAGGTCAGATAATAGCGTGAGGTGGACTATGGAAGCAAAGAAACGCCAAAAAGGATTTGAGTCGTGTTATCAAGTGAATAATAATGTTTCCAAATAACATATTCAGGACTAGATATGCAGCAGTGTGATTCATCATGAAGTGGTCACCCACCAGCTGTCATCACGTTCTGATTCAGATGTTGCTACATGGAAGAAGTGACATCACTTCATTTTTTTTTTCCCGCCCACCTCCAACCAGTGAGAGGAGCTCAAACAAAATGACCCAAACAGAAATCATGTGAAAGAACCAGAACTAAGAAAGACAATTATCTTAATTTATGTGGCTTTAATTACGCTGTTTTCAAATTTGAGACAGTAATTTCAGGTGATGTGATCAAAGAAATATATTTTATTCTTGGTTTGTTGGTTTCTTTTCACAAATTCACTTGAAGTGTCCGATAATCAGGTCAAAAAATCTGCTCGCTCAAAATGAATTGTTAATCATTCAGACGCCAAAATCAACTCAAATTTGTTCAGATTCTATTATCTTATTTTTTTATATTATCTTAATTACAACTACCTTTTAAATCATTCTAGGTTTCAGCTCCAGCCTGTCGGGTCATTTCCATTACTGCTGCCTCTTCTTTTTATTTATTCTTTGTGACCTAAAATTTCAAAGTAAAATACATTAAAAAGAAAAATCAAGATGATTATAAAAAATCAGGTTTACCAAAAAAAAATAATTCAGAATGAAACTAATCAGACCCCAGTCCAATCAGGTTCTGTCGCTTACATGATAATAATAAAAAAAACTATTTCCAGACTTGAAATGATCTCATTCAAACCAAATCAATTCAGTGGTATTTAAATGTCAACATGAAGTATCCAGTTATTAAATTTCACAATAATACATTTTATCAGTTTCCTAAAACATTTGGCTCATTATGGCGTTCTTCTGCTTCCATACATTCATCCCTGCATGTGCGTGTGAACCGTCTAATCTCGCCCTTCTTCTTCTTCTTCTTCTTCTTCTTCTTCTTCTTCTTCTTCTTCTCTCTTTCAGATAATCCCAACAGAAGCGACAGAGTCGACACCAGCCGCCAACGCCGGCGATCTGACCAGCTGTGACCCGAACGAGTCTTCATGCCGGAGTCACACCAGCTCCTCGTCAAACCAGCAGGAGGGTCGTCCGGGGTCGTCGCAGACTCAGACCAGCACGGGCGCCACCAGCTGCACGCTGGACGACATCGACACCGACTCCTCCATCCCCTCCGTGTCAGAGAGGAACTTCTCTGAAATGGGCTGTGTGAACCCTCAGCTTTACCTGAAAGGAGACACGTACAGCGTTGTGGGCTCGCTGAACCCGAACAGCAGAGAGGCGTGTATGAACGGGTCCAGTGGCGGCGTTGGGTCGTACCCGACGGGAACGCAGCTACTGAGCATGTGCGGCCTCCAGAGAAAGGACATGACCCCTCTGCCCTTACTGGGGGGGATGTTTGGCGACAGCAGAGGCTGGGCGGCGTGCGGGGCGGAGCCTGCAAGGGCAGAAGTCGCCGCCACCACCAACCCACAGCCCCTCCGCATGGAAGACCTCCTGAACATCCGTCTGGACCAGGTGACCTTTGACCTCTCGCAGCCGCCCTATGACTCGCTGCAGACTTACGAGTTTGAGGGCCGCGACTCCAGGGCCGAGTCGCTGAGTTCACTGGAGAGCGACGGGGAGAAGGACGACGGGAGGTCGGGGTCGGCGGCGGGGGGGGGATGGAGGAGCTGAACCAGAAGTTCAAGAGGCTGGTGGAGATCATCAGAGAGAGGGAGAAGGAGAAGGAGAAGGAGAAGGAGGGAGAGGACAAACTCCACGAGACTCATAAACAAAAGGAGGAGAAGGAGAGCGAACAGCAGAGATGGGATTTCTAGAAGTTAGGATTTTAAAAACTCGCCCAGATCTTCCTGTCTCCCCCTTTTCTCCCTTTTCCCAGCAGGCTGACAGTCGTTGAAATCAGTGCACAGCGTATAGTTTTCACCTCCACCATGTTTATAAAATGCATATGGAAATCTGTCACTTTTCACACTGCTCTTGTATTAATAATAATAATGCACTAGGGCTTTCAAAGCTATGAAAAATTTACTTTTTTTTTTAAATATTGATTCTGAAGCCCTGAAAGCTGCATTGTTAGAAAGAAAGAAAGAAAAAGAACCTCATCAAATATTGACCAGAATTGTGATATTTAATATTGATAGGTTAAACAGGGGGCACCATCACTCCTTTGAATACGAGAGTGTTTTTTTTAACGCTACAGTAACTGTATATTTATATTCTGTAGCTCTGAGTCCGAGTGGTCGCCGTTAACGGTAGAGAAGACCTGCTCACTATGCAATCTGCACACACACACACACACACACACACACACACACACACACACACACACACACACACACACACACACACACACAGTTAGAAATGATTAGGTTGTCACTGTCAAAGACGTGTGTACTGTTTGTGAAAGTACAGTAAAAACAATATGTCCATGTGTAGATTAATGTCAGCTTCTGCTTCCGTGGTTTATCGCTCACGAGTGGACGATTGTTTTTGGGTGGGGGTTGGGGGTGGGGGGTATTTATACCGGAATCCACACAGGAAATCAAGCATCTGATTTTTTGATTATTAAACTGTTGCTGACAGACAAACAACGTTCCACATAATTTCACCCACGCTAGATTAATTATAATTCACTATTGCGTTTGCAGATTTAGAATATCTCCAAAGGCGTATTCATCTCCCACCTTTTAAATAGACTAAAGCCATTATTCAGTGCGGCACAAACAGCTATTGTTCCTGTGATGAAGCAGCAAAAAACAACTTTGACATTGTGTAATATTATTCTGTCATTTGACTCATTTCCATAGCTATTTCAAAACTCATTTATTATTCAGGATGGGTTATTAGAATAATGACATTATTCTCCATAATATGATAACAATGTGTTTATTTTCTGTAATTATTCCCACATCCTATCATCCTCCAGAGGGGGGTTTGTCCCTTCATCTAACAAGATTGCTTTCAAACTAAATTTGACAGAAAATCTTTGGAGTCCTGACAAGAAAAATGAGGTGTAAAAAAAGAAAAAGCTGAGGTCCTCAGGCAAGAGAGCAAAACGCAGAGGAAGAGGAGTGAGATATTACACCCAGTGCCAATGAGAGCGAGTCATCACCACGCTGCGTTGTGTCAGAGCACAGTGGGTTTCTTCTGGCGGAATGCTAACTGCTGCAGAAATGTCACCCAAGAGAAGGGAGACGTGTCCTCACCCAAGAGAAGGGAGACGTGTCCTCACCCAAGAGAAGGGAGACGTGTCCTCACCCAAGAGAAGGGAGACGTGTCCTCACCCAAGAGATCAGGGACAGATTTCATTTAACGATGGACTAAATATAGACTCTCTGTATCACCACTTCAAAAACCAAATAGTTAGATAAAAATAAAATAACAGGGAATTAAAAAACACGTTTGAAATTCAAATGTGCAAAAGAGGTGATGCCATTCAGACTCACTTTAAAGAGAGACGTGAAGAGGACCGACGGTACGATGCTGCCACCTAAAGACAGACATGTGAACTGCATCCAAGAGGATGATGGGAAAATCACAACACAGCAGCTGGAAATGTTGGTGATTGTATAATAATAATAATATGATATAATATATAAAATAAGCCCATAGTGTGTCAAAAGGAACTAGATTTACTAGATTTTGGTTGTGCAGATGTTTTCTAATGTGGCTCAGCGTTACACTGTTTATGGCTCCATGTTAATATTCATATGGAGGTAAGGGACAGGATGGAAATTCTGTGTTACAGACGTCGCCATGTTTTTTTTTCACAACTAATGAAAGGTAATGACAATATATGGACTGAGGAGGAGTGACGTAGAGACGCCGTATACGTCTCTGGTGTGGACCTGTCAATCAGTGTGTAGCCCCGCCCTAAAGCATCCCCTGCTTTATGGTCTGTTTGACTCTAAATGGAGCATCATTTACTAAATGAACATCATGCTGTATTGAAGAAGACTTGAAACTAGAGATTGAGACCATAAACTCATGTTTACAATGTTTACTGAGGGAATAAATCAAGAGAGAAGTAGAGTCATTTTCTCATAGACTTCTATACAACCAGAGGAGTCGCCCCCTGGTGGACAGGAGAGAGAATGCAGCTTTAAGACACTTTAAGCAATGGCTTCACTCGGCATAACAGGAGGTTGATTGTTATATCTCCAAAGAGGGCAATATTTTACAATAAAGTTATGTTAAATGTGTCGTATAAGGTGACGGCTCTTGGTTCAAACATTAAGAATGACTGGGATATCTGGTAAATAGGGAGTTATGCTTTTCATCATTTTCTGCCATTACTAATTTCACCATTTCAAATTATTTTGCATTCTTATTTATTAATGACAAAGTGAATTTATTACCATCATATTTTTGAAATATTGGGGGAAGTTTGTTGCGTAATCATTTTTGTACATTCCCTCATTAGCTCAAGAGCTATTAGTAAGCTAATAATATGTCAGTATATTAGTGCTACACAAACTATGTCACCTAATTATCAGACTGGAAATATTAATACCTCTTCAGGCCTACAAAAACTCTTTATATTAAAAAAGACAAAAAACACAAAATGCGACCTGCATCTTGATCATTAAAGGGAACCAAACACAGATTACACACATCTCTGCATATACAAGTCATATAGATATATATCCAGCCATAAAGATCATTTCCTTTCTTTGAGGGTCGCTGCTACGATACTGCAGCTGCTCCTGACTGCAGGGGGTTTCCCTTCTGTCGCTCTGGAAAAAAACAAGGAGAATGGCAGCAAACAAAACAATAGCAGACATCCAGCCTCTGACAGCCGACATCACCGCCGGGCCTCGTTTTGATCCGATCACATCAAAATCAGTCACAGTTTTGCAAGAAAGTGAAAGTTTAAATATAGAACAGAACCAGTCTGTAGCATAGTAATTGTTCCTGATTAGAAAAATACAGAGATGCATCTCGATAAATGTATGTTCTGTGTCATGAAAAGGCGTACAAATATCAGGATTAATTCATTTTACATACACATATTTGATTGTAATGAGCTGGAAATGAGCCCCTGGTTTAAATGGGACCAGTGTCTGCTGGTTTCCATCTCGTTCTGTTTGCTGAATGAAAAACAAACAGTTGTTTTAATATACAGTAGAATTATCGGTTGGTGCATTCACCAGAAATCCATGCACATACACTATCTCATGCAGAGATCTTCAATTTATCATCCCTCAACTCAGACTTGGAAAATGAAAGACGTAAAAAAAACTGCAAGTGCTTGTTTGTCTTTTAAAGCAGCAGATAATGAGAGTGAATAAATGTTTAGACTTCATATTAAATCATTGAAATGGCAAATTTATGATAAATTACAACTTTAAAAATGATTTTTGAAAAGTGCAACAAAAGTCCACCTGGAGCAGCTTAATAACCTTTTTTTTGTTTTCATAGTTCTACATCTGTGTATTTCGCTCATCGTCTGAGAATGACATGTTGTAAACGCCATTGTCCACCGCTTTCACCCGCGTCTCTTCTTCGACGTCCTCATCGACACTCCTCTTGTTCTTTTTGCTGAAAGAAAGAAGAAAGAAGACGGACTGAACTCTGTGCATCACATTTACAAAAATGATTAAATATATAAGGCATTTCTAATCATCTGCTTACCGATTCTTTTGGACCAGAGAGTAGACGAGTAGGACGATGATCCCGGCACAGACGGCGCCCATGACGACCCCGAACACGATGAGCCACTGAGGGGTGTCGGGTTCCATCGGTGCTTCCAGGATGGGGGGGATGCCGATGAACTCCAGGGTTTTGTCAGTTAGCAGAAAGGCACTGTTGATGCGGCGCCTTGACTTTCTATTGGAAAAAAATAGATTAGATTTAAAATTTGAGTACTGGCTGATTTGAGGCCGTCGTTGTGTCTGTTAAAAGTCAAATGTTGGTGCAACAGTTTGCAACTTATGATTAAATGTGCCAAAATGTCCTTTCAAATCACTTGACCTGGAAAACCGCCACATGTAGGAGGCCAGAAGGCATCCAGACAACGTTAATAACACCATGTTATTAAATCCTCTTAGTCACCTACATTGAGGCCAGAGGAAAAAATACATCTCATATGCTCTGCATGTCTCTGCAACTATCCAAAACGCAGCAAACATTGACCTCTGTACTCACTCAGATCGTCAATACTAAAACGGTTTCCCAAATGTATTGCAGGTCCATCTCAGAATAAGATGTTTGCATAATTCCTCTAAAAGAGAAAGTTGAATTCATAACCATAATAATGCACCCTTTTTTTTTTCCAGTACAGATTTGCTGTTTCAGCCTCACTTGGTCTGTTATCAGCTTATATGGCCGCTTATTTTAGCTAATATTTGCACAATAATACATTAACATGTTAGCGTAATAACATGTTAGCGTAATAACATGTTAGCGTAATAACATGTTCGTCTTTATAGAAATGAAAGTTAAAGGTAGGTTACAGTTATATTCAGAGGTTTACAGCTACTACAGATTTACTTGGTCTGGTAAGAGCTTACATGGCGGCTCATGTTAGCAGATGTTAGCCAAATAAAACATTAACAAACGCATTCTTTGAGTTCAATTTCCCCAATGCAACACACGCCACCTGAGCTCACAATAATACGCAGGAGCTCTTTGCTACAGCGGCCTTAAGGTACATTCTCTGCTGTGAGCTTATATGGCGGCTAATTCCAGCTAATGGTAGACAGAAAAAAGCATTCACATGTAAGCATAATAACACATTCTTCTTTATAGAAATTAAAAGTTGTATTCACAACAATACAACACAGACAAGCAAAGAAAACTATGATACTCCTTCCTCGTTAGTTTATGGTCGCTGTCGTTAGCTGTTGCTTTGTAGCTGAAAGTCTCAGTTTTATCTTATTGTGCTCTCTGAATGATTTATATAAACCAGTCGTTAGTTAGCATCTGCAAAACTGAATCATTGCCAGCTTAAGAAAAAAGATTATAAACAAATTAATATTTAATATATCTGGAACTCACTAGTCAATAGTCATGCGCATGTCAGAAAAACTGCATAATCTATTCAATTGCACACATATCACATAGTTATACAGTTACAGCATTTATCCATATATATATAAATAAAGATACTGTTACTATAGAACTGCATCAAACCCAAACATGAGAAATATAGATTATTGACTCTCTGAATGTGACCTCTGACCTCTGAAAGCATGGCCAAAGAGAACATGAATAATATTTCTAAACAGGGATTTGAGAAGAGGAGCACCAGTGTCATGCTGATGATTACCTCACGGCCTCCTCCACATCTGGTTTACTGATGAGGAGTGAAGTGTTGGCGGGCGACGTCACCACGAACCAGAAGGACACTCTGGGCGTCTCATTGCACACGACGATGTTTGACACACTGGTGGAGTTTCACAACACAATAAAGACATCAGAGCCATGACATGACCATAAACCGTGAGTCACTGACTTCATTACGGCAGACTTAGATTATATTACAGCTTTACGGTAAGTGTGCCTGTTTTATGAACGGAAATAAGTATTCCTGTTTTGTTTGTTTTTTGAAGCAAAAGAGAAAAACACAAAAGTTTTCTTACGCGTATTCTTGCCCGGTGAAGTGAGCGCCCATGGCAAAAGCCAGAGTTGCTCGGAACAGGAACATTTCATTTTTATTCCAAACATACTGCAACAACAACAACAGATGTTTTTCAGAAAGAAGAAACCTTTAAGGTTGAATGATCACCAGACTGGACCTTGTCCACTCAGTGAATTCTGGACAATATTCAGCATATTAATATTTATAAGAGCAGCTCGTTGCTTGAATAATCAGTTCATATGAAAAATGTATTATTATTACAGTATTAAAACAGCATACAAAATAATAGTCAAAGACTAATCATGATCTGATGCTTTGGTTGTTTTGTGTAGGCGGGTGAATGTTGAATCACATACGTACAGCTTCATCTCCCAGAGCAGTTTTGATGCTGAGTCGGACTTTGTAGCCGTCTGAGGCATCTATAAAGATATTTAAATGCACTGTTAGGAGGGTTTAACATGGCAGAAAGCCATGCACGCATTATTCAGTGTAATTGTTGATGTCACACGGAGGCATTTGTCTAATCCGATTTGGTTTCAGACGAGAAGCTGCATTCCACCGAGAAATACAAACAATCCCTGTTTGGCTGCTGGCTTCTTGGTAGGATAAACATGTGAATACAACATAGTTTTAAGGTACGGTGTCTCACCTGGCGTACAGAGCTGTTGTGCCAAAGCAGATGACAGACAAAGCAGGACAAAGATCTGTTCCAACATTTCTCCCACAGAACAGGAAAGCAAAATAAAGTCAAATGTTACAAAAAAGGGGGGCTGGAGTGGAACGCAGTGATTCTTTTTTGAGGAGGTCAGCAGAGGGACGTCATTGGATGAAAGTCTCCAGGAGTTAATGGTTAAACTAAGACACACCTCAACTAACCCGTCCTCGTAAACCAGCTGCACAACATGGAAACGTTAAAGTGCTGCAGTGAGAGCTGCTTCACTATTTGTTCAAGCCTCCATGGAGTCAGGTAGGTAAAGAGAGACACAGTGTGTTTACTCAGTACAGTACAACCTGCGTAATAGAGGTTCAGTTTGTGTGTTAAAGTAGCAATATTGTCCACTTTTTGTTTTTGTGGCATGAAAACAGGAAAATGCAAATTAGTATCGAATAAAAAAAAGGAAAAAGAATGAAGCATCTGACCTTCTGCTCATTGGTTTAAGATAAGAGCAGCATTCCTCGCAGGGCAAAACACAAGGATGTGGATGGTACGAACGAAATACGGCTCACAGTGACCCGAACTAGTAAATGTCAGCCTGAGACGGTATTAAGCCTCCTTTAACTGTTCTTCATGCACTGATACATTTACATATTTTGGTCTATTTTTCTTCCATAACACGTCTTCTTTCAGACTAGTGGAAAGAAAACATTTATTTTACTACTTTCTCTGTTTGCGTCTGTAGATTTCTCCTAAATTCACCAAAAGTTACCATTAGATAATGCCTCATTTGCATATTTAAACATAACATTTCAGAAAACTTGTAATACAAAAAATAATCATCTTAATGTCAGTAATCAACTGGTGAAGTTTCATGTTGATATCTATTAGTTATTTTTTTACCCTATTCACCTGTAGAGTCTTCAACATGTATGTAATTTAACTAAACATATCTTTAAAGGACGTTTTCTCTAAATGAGTTTTTTCTCAGACTCTGATCCAGAAATCTCCACTTCAGTAGCTCTTACATACACCAAACTTTACAGCTTCATTCCTCTCTATATTCTGAAGGTTAACACAGAGGGGTTTGTTCAGATATCATTCATAGCCTGATTTATACAACATTTATCACTAGAAACATGGAGAAAATGAATTGTTTTTATGTCTGTTGACAGTCATTTCTGATTTATGATACAAAGAGATATCATAAATTCCCTTTGTAAAAACCTTTGACTCTAATATGTCAACAAAATGAAACAAGAATATTGAACCTGACGTTATCCAGTGTTCACATTTATGTTCTGTCAATGTATGAAAATGAGCACTAACTGACTCATTTGCATATTTAAACACAACATTTCAGAAAGCTGAGGAGGTTTCCAGGTGATATCTATCAGTATGTTTGTATTAGTAGTGGTATTAGTACACATCTCCAGTAGATCAGTGTGGTACCACTATTCATAACAGGAAGGTGAGATAACCTTCAACAGACAATCTCATGAAGATTCCTGTCAATTTGAGGTTAATCATCTATTCTGTTCTGACAATCCTTCATGCAATTTGGTTAATTGTTCAACCAGTGAAGGAAACCTGACGAAGCCGTTTATAAGAAACTAAGTTGACTCACATGAGGCAAAGTCTCTCTGATGACGTTTAAAACCTTAATCTGAACGCTCGGCTATAAACCATCTTCTGCTCCCATAAAACAAACAAAACATGATGGAAGAATGCGAAATCAACCTACTGACAGTTAAACCAGTCTCCATAAAAAGAAGCTGCTGCTTTATCATTCTTTTAATGGTAATCTTAATACAGATTTCAAGTTTTTTTTTCAACGTACACAAATCTCCGGATGCACTTAAAGATTTTATACACATAAACAAATCTCCACACACATTATCAAATAGTTTTTGCTACAATAAGTCCCTATAATCATCCCCCTTAAAGCCTCCTATATCATATACACTATATATATATATATATATATATATATATATATATATATATATATATATATATATATGATCGGTTAAAATAAAGTAGTTGTTTTGTGTTTTTGTGCTGTTATTTTCTCTTCCATCCAAATGAAAAGTCTATTGAGGATGAACTTAACAAACGGAGGTAAAACACAAGTCCATCTTTTTTCACAATGTGGAGCAGACTTCCACTGATTTATTTTGTAATTAGTTAGTTGGTTCCAGTTCAGCCGATGGAAAAGTCTCATTTCTTTGTTTGACTTCAGCTGCAGAACCACAGAACCACAGACTGCGTGTACTGAAGGTGAACAGAAGATGGCAGCAGAGGCGTTGACAAAAGAAAGCTAGAATAAACTCATTCTTTTTACTAAAGACACTAATAATGATCAACAGTCATTATTTTAAATGACTGTGTTTTATTATCTGCTTTATTTGACTGGAGTGTTGCACGTTGTGCTGCAGGTCTTTGCAGAATGAACGGTGATGGTAACTCATTCAGAATATTTGTATTACTGTTGGAACCTTATAAAGTACAATAACTGAATAAAGGTTCTATGATACTGCACTGAACTTGAGTATTTCAATTTTATGCTACTTTAAATTTCTACTCCATATTAAGGAGGGATGTATTGTACTTTTCACTGCACTACATTTATCTGACAGCCAGACAGGTAACTTTCAGAATTATATTGTCAAAGATTAAACCAGTGTTTCCCAAACCTCTTGGTAAGATGTATATAAAATGTATATCTCCCTTTGTAGATATGAAGGGCTCATTATAAGATAACAAAATCAATTCATAGTTTCAGCTGATTATACACTAATAAAAACATAGGTATGAATATTACTTTCCACATAGGTGTGTATTGCCTACTGACTTGTTTTTTGAGTTAAAAACCCAAAGACATTCATAATTCTTACTTTCTTGTAATAATGACTTAGCATTTCCTATCTATGACTTACTATTTTATAGTTATGACTTACTATCTCATAATTATGACTTACTATCTCATAATTATGACTTAGTATCTCATAATTATGACTAACAATCTCATAATTATGACTTACTTTCGTATAATAATGACTTAGTATTTCATATTTATGACTTACTATCTTATATTTATGACTTACTATCTTATAAGTATGACATAGTAACTCATAATTATGACTTACTTTTGTATAATAATGACTTAGTATTTTATATTTATGACTTAGTATCTCATAATTATGACTAACAATCTCATAATTATGACTTATTATCTTATAAGTATGACTTAGTAACTCATAATTATGATTTTGCATCTTATAATAATGACTTAGTATTTCCATCTATGACTTACTATCTTATATTTATGACTTAGTATCTCATATTTATGACTTACTATCTCAGATAAGTCATAATTATGAGGCCTTAAATCCTTATTTTGAGAATAGAGTCTCATGTTATTGATCTTTATTTATATTTCTATCACATCTCCATACAAACACCAGAATGTGACCCCTCGAATAGAATGAACATGTATTATTATGTTTCTTTATTATTATGGGAGGTTAAAGACCAGGCAGGCATCTCCTCCTGCGCTCTAGCGCCCCCTGCAGGCTGATGTCGGTACTGCTACAACCGGCCATAAGAGGCGGTGTGAGCGGATGAGCAGCTCAGTCGGTACCGGGAGAGCTGCCACTGGGAGCAGGAGCCGGTGGAGCTGCCATGGACCGACCTGTGTGCTCCTAGGTCTCCTCCTCTCCTCCTCTCCATCACTGCGTCATCCTCCTCCTCCAGCGGTGCGTCATCCTCCTCCTCCTCCTCCTCCTCCTCCTCCTCTCCATCTCCTCCATCTCCTCCAGCACCGGGCATGGAGCAGGAATCCGGGTCTGCAGGAGGGTTCATCCCCCTGAACGAGCAGGAGCAGAGGTTCTACTCGGGTCTGCACAGCCTGTGCCAGGCCGACGCCTCCGGGACTCTGTCCTCCGGGAAAGTGGCGGAGCTGTTCAAGGCTTCTCAGCTGCCTCCGGAGTCTCTGCACAAAGTGAGTGTCAGCTGGTCTGTGCATCACATGGGAGCAGGTGTGGAGGGAGCTGTGGCTGCAGGAGGAAGAGGAGAACCCTGTGGTGGTCTGCAGGAGACCCAGGTCCAGGAGATGCTGGTGTCTCTGTGTTTCTGTGGTCCTCTGGTCCTCTGGTCCTCTGCACTACAGGAGCTCTGCATTCTGTCTGCATAACCTCAATGCATCTGTGGCCCTGCAGCATTTTTGTCTCAGGAGACACAGGACATATATATATAATATATAATACACTTATTGTTTGTAGCACTTACTATATTTTGTATTAGTCTGTTGCAATTATTGTTTTCGTAGTAATTTGCCTCTGCACTATACTTTTGCTCTGGTTTATGCTTTTAGATGCTTGTTTAAGAAAGGAGATGCACTTATGACTTCTGGTGACTAGTAGTTCTCTTGAATACCTATGTTGAATACACTTATTGTAAGTCGCTAAATGACTGTAATGTAATGTACTGTAGTTTATATATCCTTTATAGACATAGTGCAAACAAGAGACATAGTAGAAAAAACAAACAAGTATTTTAAACAAGTAAGTAAGAAAAAAAACCCACAATAACTAAGAGAAAAATCTTATAAATACAGAGAGAATAATTATAGTTATGGTATTGCACCATGAGCCTTCCGCTTAGCACTTATTGTATTCCTATTAGTTTGTTTCTATACTTTTGCTCTGGTTTATGCTTTGAGATGCTTGTTTAAGAAAGGAGATGCACTTATGACTTCTGGTGACTAGTAGTTCTCTTGAATACCTATGTTGAATACACTTCCTGTAAGTCGCTTTGGATAAAAGCGTCTGCTAAATGACTGTAATGTAATGTAATGTAATGTAATGTAATATATATGTCCTCT
Organism: Anoplopoma fimbria; assembly: GCF_027596085.1. Taxonomy (NCBI): domain Eukaryota; kingdom Metazoa; phylum Chordata; class Actinopteri; order Perciformes; family Anoplopomatidae; genus Anoplopoma; species Anoplopoma fimbria. Next base: position 27,363,628 of record NC_072456.1, read on the forward strand.
ACATGTAGTTGTGTTCAGGGTTAGGGGTTATAGTAGTGCACATGTATGCAGAAAATAGTCCAGTCTACTGTAGAAATAGATAGTGCTAATCCCCCCCCACTGTGGGACTATTAAAGGATTATCTGATCTTAACACTTAACATTTTAATATACAGACATTAAAACAACCAATCAGGGGAGTTTTTAAAGCAGGTTCTGTTATTACATTAACTATTTATTTTAGTGATAGTTATGATATGATAAGAATGTATATTTCATGTTATACAACTGATAATGTTAAAAAAGGACTAACAATTGTAGTTATTTATCATAGTGAACTAAATGTATTTTCATTTCAGTTGTTTACGTCATATTTGGCAGCATTTTGGAGCATTTTTGAGTACTAAGTTTTCAAACTTCAAAAGAAATTCCACGTTTACAGAACAAAGAAACTCTTTCAGTTTTTCCTTGAGAATCTGACGCTTTCTAGCTCAGTTAACCTGATATTTATCTAGTAATGTGAATGCTCAGACTTCTGAGGTTAAGTTATGTTTTATGAGTACTTCTTACTTAGCATGACTCAGATCTTTAGGTTGTCTGAACTGCTATTTTATAGACAACTTAATTCATGATTGTGAGTTAACTAAGCTCAGGTTAACTGCAGTGACATGAGTTGCCTACATTACATTACATTACATTACATTACATTACATTACATTACAGTCATTTAGCAGACGCTTTTATCCAAAGCGACTTACAGGAAGTGTATTCAACATAGGTATTCAAGAGAACTACTAGTCACCAGAAGTCATAAGTGCATCTCCTTTCTTAAACAAGCATCTAAAAGCATAAACCAGAGCAAAAGTACAGAAACAAACTAATACGAATACAATAAGTGCAACAAACTAATATGAATAAACAAAGTTATTTTCATCTTTAAGAACCTATATAAAGTCTTTAAGAACCTATATAAAGTCTTTATAAAGTCTATATTTTATAAAGGACATTTGGGTTTTGGCTTTTCTGCTACTTTTAAACAACGTTTTAGCCTCCATCATTATTCTGTGATTGTCACTTATGGCTGCTGGTAAACACAAGTTAAAGAGTCCCGTTAAGTTACATTGACTTTACAAAACAACAATAATGTGACTATGAATAAACGTAGAGCAGTCTTGATGTTCACTGTGATGGAGGACAGCTGGTGTCATTGTATGCTAATTGATGAATGAATAGAAACCAATGGAGCGGGACGGAAAAAACAACAAAAATGTGACGTAAATATGATTTTTTTTTAAATAACTTGCAAAAAAACAAACTTAAAGTTTGCACCCAATATTTTAATAATTTAAAATATCGTCATAGAAAGTCTGAGAGTCAATTCAAACCTGGATAAAAAAAGATTTTATTTTTCTGTAACATCTCATAGATATTTTCAATGGATGGTCAGACTTGTTTTGCTGACCCATCACAGGGACACAAACATATATTTTCCCAGCCCAGATGAACTCAGCGTGTTGTGTCGAGCCTCCGTGTCACCACTCACAATCCCCCGGGTGGATGGAGGCCCATTGTGTCTCTGTGTGGGTGTCAGGAAGTTTGGCATTGAGCCTTGCTTTCCTTCCTGTCCGGTCTGGATCGCCGCCACGGACGCCATCACCACCACACGGGGGTGATTGACACGCAGCGCTCTGAGCTGAGCTCGGCCGGCTGCAGGAAGTCTGCAGCATCACTCCGCGGCCTCTGTGCTGACCTCTGGGTCATTGAGTCAAACTGTCTCACAAATGCTGTGTTTCCTGCGGGACTCACCGTGACACAGGAGATTTTTACTGTGAATATACTCTCAGGTTGAATTTCTGTTCTTGAACTGTGTTTTTGTCGAGTCATGGTTCCCGTTGAGAGAGCAGCTTTACGGAGGAAGGATCTTTATTTGTGTGTGTGTGTTTACAGCAGATAAGAAGCTAAAGAAGGACTCTTCTTCCTGCTACGCTGACCTTGGTGTCGTCCCACACATTATGATTCAATCAATTGTTATGCTGAGTTCATGGGCCGCTAATGTTTCCCATAATGATAATAAAAATAATAACAACTTCATTTATTTATGTAGAGATAACAAAGTGCTTTGACAAACAAACTAAAGCAAAAGCAAAAGGCAATAAAACAACAGAAAGCCAACCAGAGCAGCCCAATAAAAGCAAGACAGACTAAGGTTACATTTAAACACTGATAAAACAGTGTAATGTAATCAAATAAAATGTATTTAAATTAAATGAAATTATTTTAACTAAATTTAACTTAAAACAAATAAAATGAGTTATGATATAATATAATTTATTTAAATCATGTTAGTTCAATTGAATTAAATTAAATTGAAAAACATAAAATAAAAGCAGTAAAAAGACGACATTACATAAAAAACATTCTGTATTAAACTTTTCAGCATGTGAACATTTATAGCACATCATGGAAGGTTCAATGTTTAGTCGGATGCCTCCACTGTGTGAGCAGCTCACTACATGACATTTAAATATAGACTTAATATATTAATATATAACTGTGTGAATCACAGTTTAACGTCTCTGCTCAGTGAGTTGTCAGTTTGAAGGTGAGTCTCTGGAATGTGTCACATGTTGATGTTCTGCTGACAGAATATGTTGTGGAACCCGTCTGGTTGAAGGAGGTGTGACAATGTTCCAGATATGACTTAACCGACATCCAGGATACACACAAGACGCGCATTGTTCTTTGTTTGAACAACTAACATGTGTTTAGCCTCAGAGGATGAATCCTACTGACTTTGGTGATCCTCTGACTTTTCTTTTAGCAGATCAAAGTTTGCACTTATCCTTAGAGATATCTTAACATCTACTACATGGATCGACACAAAATATTGTACAGACATTCATGATCCCCAGATGTTGAATCTTAATAACTTTGGTGATCCTCTGACTTTGCTTCCAGCGCCTTCAGCTATTTTAAGTTTTCATCCATCCAGAAAAAAAGCTCAACATATACTAGATGGATCGGCACCACATCTTGTACAGACATTCATGATCCTCAGAGGATGAATCCTAATAACTTTGGTGATCCTTTCAAAAAGTACTTTGCGCACCTCGAACATTGTCAGGCTCACGATGGATAGTTTTAAAGATGAAGGATTCAAATAAATGCAGCAGAACCAGAGACATCGTCTTTTTATCGTCACATCATGATAACGTTAGAATTTGCCTTCGCCCAATACTCATTTTTACAAAAGGGAGCTTGAACGCATCGTGATTAAAGTCGATGCAACCTCCGTCACACCTATGGGAATGTAGAAAAACGAGTACAGTCACATTAAACTGAGGCTGGTTCAGAACCAGTTTTTTCACTTTAAATAATCTCACCATCAGTGTCTTTTTGCTGACCTCAGATCTGCTCAGCCTGTAGCTGTTTTGGATCTCTGCTCCGTGTGAAAGCTGTTGACTGAACACAATGCAGGTCAAACAGAAGTAATGTCTCATAAGGCGATATTAGCCCCCCCACCCCCACCCGCCGCACGCCCTTTGGCCTCATTACACAAAGGGTATTAACAACACTTCTGTCGTTCATATTTCATAAAGCAGCAAATGTTCTTTTAGAAAAACTAGACTTGAATGCATCTTGTATGTTTTTTTTCTGTGGCAATTTTGCCTTTTATTTGAGGACAGTGTAGAAAAAGCTCCAGGATTTTGTGTGTTTATTAAAAAAATGTTAACTACCGTTAATCCATTGTTGCCAAAAGAAGAGCATCAGCTTTTATATTATTTGTAGCTCAAACAGTCGTTATGTGCCTCAGTCTTAATCACCATAAATGTCAGTTATGCTTTACTGAGTTGCTGCAATTTTCATAAAGAACAATTTAGATAATGAACTATAATGTAATTTAAATGAATGTGGGCATAAATTCATCACAAACCTTGATGAGGAAGTGATAAAGGTTTAGTAAAAGTAGAGTTCAGAGTTCTATTAGCTCTAGAGTTACTTTATTTAATAACTCATGTAGTCACAACCTCCTTTTTTTCAAATCAAAATTTCTTTCTGTTGCAATTTGAGGAATTTCTCCACAATTGTCCTCCATAACCCTAATCTCCTTTTCTCCCCCACAGCAGTCATTGTTCCTCTAATCAGGAGAGTGCAGGATTAACACTGTGCTGCTGATCCCTCACATACGGTTTCTTTTATAGTTTCATTCTGTTCGTACAGCTGGTCACTTTTACGCTTCACGTTATCTTCACCGTGGTGTAAAATAATCACATGTTGAAGATTAGCTGGCTGGAATATACGGAAACCCCGAGAGGAAAAACAATCTGGTGATCTGATCTAAATAGTTTTCTTTCTTGTGTTTATGACTTAAGGCTGAAGGTTTTTCCAGGATATTCTTTCCAAATTTAGTTATGAAGTTATGAAAGTTATGAAAAAGCTGTTTTTCATTTTTTCTTGTCAGGATGAAGTGTTTGTTGTTGTAATACTCACTTCAGCCACAAGAGGCTGAGGTGCACCACTACTCCATGTTCTTAAAAATAATTAGTACAGAGAGAAATGTAATGAAAGAAAACATGAATACTTTTATTTTTATTTAGAACACGGGGAAGTGGTGCACCTCAGCCTCTTGTGGATGAAATGAGTATTACAACAACAAACAATTTGAAAACATTTCCTGACAAAGAATGAAATCATGTGTCAAAATGTTTTGCCTGCTTTCACCGATGAAAAAAGAAAGTCACTTGAAAAAATCATCTTGGCAAAACCTCCTTTTTCAACTGGCAAAACCTTTCCCAACCTTTTTCAAAGATGAAATTGTAAGGAAATTAGAAAGATTGTCCTGGCAAAACTTTAGTTTTTCACCTGTTCTCAAATCGTAAACACAGAAGAGGGAAAAAAAGATTGGAATTAGAAAATGAATTACCGGAAAAAAAATTCTCCTCTGCCTCTCAGGGCTTCCGCAGAATTCTGTTTCTATAAAGGGGAACACATCGTAAACAGTATGAAAGATGGGATTTAATATAATATGCTTTGGCTCTCTGGGCTTCCGTAGAATTCAACACACTTTCAGCAGCTTGAAAAATAAGATTTAATATGATATATTCTTAAAGCATAGTTAAAAACTCTTCTCCTCCAGGTGACAGAGTTGTGTGGAGCGAAGCGTCTGGGTTACTTCGGTACGCCTCAGTTCTTCGTGGCCCTGAAGCTGCTGGCGGCGGCCCAGTCCGCCCTGCCCATCCACCTGGAGAGCGTCACGGCCAGTAAGTCTGAGGAGGAGGAGGAGGAGGAGGAGGAGGAGGAGGAGGAGGAGGAGGAGGAGAAGTCTCACCAGAGCAAAAGGGGATGAGGAGATTATTTTAACGCGACAGGATTTGGTCTAATCTGGATGAACGGGGCTAAGTGGGTTTGCCCTCATTACTAAAGCGAACCATCAGTCACACCAAGACCTGAGAGAGAAAACCAGTTTACTACAAGTTAACCTGATGAGATAAGAAAGAAGCATGTTCATGTTCATCCTCGTTAGGTTAATTCTATCAAATATCATCCCACAGGAGGCTCACAATCAGAAAAAGGGTGTTTTTTTACATTAAACATTTATTTAAAAGTGAAAATAAGAAAATAGATCCATCATGAGTGTAAAGAACCCCCTGTGTCTCTCTTCTAGATCTACCTCTGCCCAGATTCTCGGGTCTGAAGAACGAGCCAGAGATGAGATACTCGGCCGTCCCTCCGAGCGTGGACGGTCCGGGGGCTCAGTGTGGGACCGGACCTGGTTCTGTCTCCTCCTGGACTCCAGCAGACCGGAGACACCTGGAGGACCACGTAGACAGGAAGGTGAGCTCGGGATGAAATGTGGTTTGTTTTTGAAGCTGATGTCAGGTTTTGGAATGAAGCATGGATCACTGAGGAGAGGAATGGAGCGAAGACATTCCAGACGGCCGTCATCATCGGAGCAGAAAGGCCTCGTTGTTTGAGAGATTAGAGGAGAATGACGAGCCTCCTTCAGGATCCAGAACAGAAACACCATGAAACCTCCATGCAGATTAAGATACACTGGTTTAGCTAACAAAACGTTTTCTGACATTTTTATGTTTAAATATGCAAATGAGGCATTCTCTAGTGGTTACTTTTGGTGAATTTAGGTGAAATCTGCAAAAGCAAATAGAAAAAGTAGTAAAATAAATGTTTTTTTCAACTATTCTGAAGTTATTTTACCTCCCATAACACAGGAGAAGCTGGTCTGCTGCTGCATTGGTTAGTTTCTTGTTTTATTGTGTGACTTTAGTGAATCTGAATTAACCCTTTAAAACACCAAAGTCTCACAATAACAAACAGACTAACAGGTGGAGGCAGCAGTAGAGCAGTAGCTCCTGTGTCTCTATAACATGTCACATTCAGGTGTTTATTTAACTACTTTGTCTGTTTCTACAAACATCTGCTGTAGTGAAACACTGACTGTGGAGGAGAACCTCATACAGACACACTGATAAACATCTAGGAGTATGTGTATTGTGAGTATGTATATTTCTTTGTATGTGAAATAAGAGATATTCTCTCCCTGAAGGAATCCTGGTCTCCACCTCGTTCTCCGTGCAGTTCCCCCCCTCGCTCCCCACAGATGTACCGAGGATACCCGTACAGCAAGCAGAGGAACGGGGCCGACTCTCTGATCGGTACGAGAACGTCCTCCAGCAGCAACACATATCTGCAGATATACATTTACATGTTTGATTTAAACTTTCAGGGTTCTGCCGGAATTATAAAGAAAATACCAAGTGTTCAATTGTTCTTTTCCAATTAAATTGAATAAAAAAATTGGCGATAAATTGCCTTTTGGTCGGTACACAACATGGCAATATTATACCAAAAAAAATCGTATTTATGAATGATTTTTTTTGTTTTTTACTTTGGTTTAAATTGAGCTTTTCCTTCAAAGAAAATTTAAATTAAATTCCAAATTTAACAGATTATTGTATATAAATGATTAGGAAATAATGTAACATTATTTATCATTAGTGTTAAATTATATTTAATAATTTGCTCCATTCTTTGTTTTTTCTTCTTTTTTTTAAGGGAATTGAGCTTTCTCTGAGTTCTGCACAGCGTTCCACCTGATTGTGTTCACAGTATTTCTGCAGCATTGAGTACCGATGGACATAACTGTACGATGGGATTGTTTTGTTTAAGATCCCACAGAGGATCCAGTGTTGTCGTCCCTGTTTGTTTGATGGTCTGTTTTCATCAGCAGGAAAAGTCCTGATTTCTTAGCAAAGTGAATAAACTGTAATTCAGCATGTTTTCAGATCATTACATTCGTTAAGAGTCTCTTTTGATATGAATACAGCAGAGGACTGATCTGCATGAAGCACGCGTCCAGCTGGAGTCATAGAATGAATTATAGATGAATGTAAATGCAGAAGAGGAGGTTTTCTGACACTTGTTGCGTCCTCTTGAGCTCTGATCTCTCTGCTGCTCCTTTTTTGATCTGAACATTCCTCATTCTCTCTGATCACATATTTCAGTTTATTAGAATCAGTATGTTGGTCTCATGTTTCCTGCTCTTCTCTCTCGTCCTCCAGTTTATGAAATCAAACCTTCCTCTCGTCCGATGGTCCACCCGGAGCAGCACTCCTCCCCCAGTAACTACGGGACCAGAGCCGCCATGAGGGTAACGACAGACTCCTGCAGCTCCACCAAAGCTCTAATAAATAACATTTCATTATGATGTATGTGTCTCTTCCTCCTCCTCTCAGACCTCCTCCTCCTCAGAGAGGCTGGACCAGCAGGGCCTCGTGGACGACCAGGACGGCGACCCCTGGAGGATCACAGAGGAACAGCTGGAGTATTACACCAATCAGTTCAGGAGCCTGCAGCCCGACCTGGGGGCTCTCATCCTGGGTATGGACCCCCCTAATCCCCCCCCTGCTGCATCCATTTATTCATTAATATCACATTCAAACTGTTTCACCACTTTGTGTCTCTTTTCTAGGAACAATTGCAAAGAACTTCTTCACTAAATCCAAACTCCCGATTCCAGAACTTTCCCACATTTGGTAAGTGCTGACTCATGTTATTATCTATATTACACATCACATCAAAACATATATATATATTTTTGTAATACAAGTTCTTTGAAAGGTCAGTCTGTAAAGAGGTGAATATATTCTGAATATAGTTCACTTAAACTTTTAGTAACTGATATTGATCAGTGCATGAAAAACAATGTTTTTGCATGAAGTCTTCTTTGCTTTATAATTAAACAGAATCATGTTTAAGAGGATAAATATCAATGACACTTTATTTCAGGTTTTATTTCATGATGTTTCTCATTTTGCAGAATTTATATATTAAATACAGTGTTCAATTGTTCTTTTCCAATAGAATTAACGAATAAATTGGTGATAAATGTCTTTGGTCAGTGCAGAACAGATGAGCTAAACATGGCAATATTATACAAAAAAACTCATTTTCATCCTCTATGAATTCAAAATGTATATTTACTTTGGTTTAAATTGAGCTTCTCCTTCAAGGAAATTCCAATTTTTCCTAAAGTTAATATTAAATGTTTAATAAATATTAAGAAATCATTTTGAAATGACTAACCATTAAAAATAAAGTGTTACAAAAATAATTTCTCTATCAATCATCATTAGTAACAACCTGAATTGAATCATCAGCTCCATACTGATTCATAATATTCTGTAGGGAGTTGAGTGACGTGGACAGAGACGGAGCTCTGACGTTCCCTGAGTTCTGCACGGCGTTCCACCTGATTGTGGCCCGTAAGAACGGGTTCCCCCTCCCAGAGAACCTCCCCCACGCTGAGGACCGGCTTCCTGCAGCCGGAGGACGAGGACACACCGGAGACTCCTGAGGTGAGGGACTCAGCCCGGGGGGGTTCTGAGTGTTTGCTTCAGTTTGCTGGTTGCTCTTTATCTATTAAACTCTTCGTGCTGTGCTTTTCTTCTTGTTTCTGCAGAGTGCCGAGGCTCTAATTGTGTTTGAGGACGCTGAGCTGATGATGAGTCACACGGTAAAAAACATCCTCTTATTCCAGTTATTACATTACATTACATTCATTAATCAGAGGGTCACTTTTCTCCAAACCGACTTACAGTCAGTAGTATGTTACATATCATTCACCCATTCACTCCTGATGACAGGCTACCATCAAGTGTGCCACCATGAGACTCTAACTAACATTCATCATCCAGTCCACACCGATGGCCTTCATCAGTGTGGGGTTAATGTCTTGCCCAAGGACACATACGACTGTAAGCGCTTTGGTATCGAATGACTCTAATGTCTGATTGGAGAACTGCAGTTGCTGTTTGCTCCACTACGGGAACCAACAATCTGGACATGATGGTTCTACTTCCTGAGATGTGCTGCACACTCTACACTGTTTAATGATGAAACATTCCTTTTGTGTTTTGTTGTTGTTTGTTTTTTAGAATCGGAGCGTCATGGAGCGTCTGCAGCCTCTGACCTCAACACAACCAGATACCAACGAGGACTCATGTCAACAAGGTCAATATTTACACTTTATTTAAGCCTGGGACTGGCTGAATAAAACATAAATAAACTAGAATATGGCATATTTCTATTAAACATAACACATCCTCGTTTAAAGCTTGATTTCGTACAAATTAAGTGAAAGTTAGTCTGTTTGAACTTTACTTACTTACAGATTTAAACATAACATCAGAATATTTTTAGTGTCCAAGCTCAGCATTAAGAGTTTAAAAGTATTGAATTAACTGAAGTAGATTTAAGAGCAGCAGACACAGAAATACTTTTTGTAATATGTGGAAACACAAATAATCAACTGTAATGTAGAATGTTTAGTAGTTATTTTAATTAATTTTTTTGTTTGTTTTCTGGTTTAAACATTTCTTTTTTTGCTGTGTTATTGGTTAAAAACTAAACATTTAGTATTGTTTGACCTGTGACTCCTTATATTTTCTGGCCACCTCTGAATTAAGCAATAAATCTATAAATACTGAATTATATTCTTTATTTTCTACTTTATTATGAAAGTCCTAATCAGAATAAAGGTTTCTTCATTATTTTCCTGGTTCTGCTGCTGATGATTTTCTATTTCTCTTGGTCTGCAGATGTTGGTGTGAAGAGGATGACGACGTCTCAGGAGAAACGGATTCTACATCTCGGAGCTTTCACTGAGAGACCAGGTGATCACAAGAGTCCTTTTAACGTTGAAACGTTTAAAGTGAATACTTAGTTCTTGTACGAACACATCGTGCACCCTCAGAGCTTTCACCATGTTAAGAGTCTTAGATAGGAACTTTATTGATCACACGTTGGGGAAATTACATTTTTACAGCAGCTCAATTCTCAGAGAAAAAAAGGGATGAGTTAAAATGAGGTTGATTAAAAAAAAAGGAAACCAGACAAAAGTATAAATACAAGAACATATCAACAATATATTAACCTTTCACTTCTTCACTTCAGCAGTGATTACTTTTATATATTAAATAAATAATATGGTCAGTTCAAGAACAATTAACGGACTTATCAGGAATTTTAAACACACATTATTCTGTAACTGTAGGGTTATTATCATTAACTAAAACTGACACTAAAACAAAAAATAAATATTGTCATAAAACTGAAACTAAATATACTTAACAATATCCTTAAGAAAAAATAAAGTGAAAACATATTGCCAAATAAAACACAAATAAAAATGAAATGAAATAAATGTAAATTCATTTTAGTATTTAGCTATAATATACAGAAAGTACCCAGCATGATTTCTGTTAACTCTCATGAGCGTTGATGTTCCAGCAGATGGCGCTGTGCTGCAATGTTTCACATTATTCAATGTTTTCCACATTCAGTCTGGTTTCTATAGAATTAAACAACAAGAACATGATTTAAATATTTTATTAGATCAGATGTCATTTAACCACCAGTCTGTTCAGCTCAGGTCTGATGTTCTAAATCTGTTAGTGAAAGAAAAGAGATTTAAACATTTTCCAACCATGTATTTGGCATGTTTATGTAGATTTATTATACCAAACTAAAACAAAACAAAACAAAAAAAGATATAAAAACTAAACCTTTCTGATAAACTCTGAAAACTAAACTAAAATTTAATTTTAGTATTTAAAAAAGCTATTTAAAAAATGTTAACACTATAATAACAGACATGTTTTTTTTAATATAATATTGTATTGTTTATTTGTTTATTATATTCTGTTGTGAATTTTCTATATTTTTGTCTTTGTGTTTATTGTCACACTAATCACAAAGTCAAATTCCTTGTTTCTTCTTTCATACGTTTCTGATTCTCTTTCTTCTGTAAGATGTGTCAGAAGGTTTTAATATATTTTATATATCTATATATATTTACAAAACAAATGAAATAAATGATACATATTGTTGATTGAGCTTCTCTGCACGTAATGACTGTAATGTCTGTGGTTCAGCAGGGAAGTCCTTTCTTCTCATTTGCTTCCATTTAAACAAAAGCCTGACGTGACCCTGTTCGTGTCTCATGTCCGTCCTCACAGATCCGCCTCAGGACCTGGACCCGAACATGAGGACCAGAACCCGACCGAGGTGAGAACCCCCCCCCAGGAATTAGTCCTCTTAACCCGTTGCTCCTTTTAAACCTCTTGTTTTGTTTCGTCTTCCTCCCATGTGACCTCTGGCCCAGGTCTTACTCCAGCACCTCCATAGAAGATGCCATGAAGAAGTCAGAGGAGCCTCCCACCCCCCACCCCGACCCCAGAAAACCCACTCCAGAGCCTCCTCACTGGACCTCAACAAGCTCTTCCAGCAGGGAGCTCCAGGTACGACCTTTGACCTCACCGACTCTATCTGTCTTCACTTCTCACAATCAAACAAAACATTTTCAACAAGAAACAAGAGAAAAAAGCATAAAAACAATAACATATAAACACTATAGTCACCTTTTTATCATTCACTTATTGCGTTGAATAACTGCAGAGGATAATTGCGTCTATGGTGTGTAGCATTGTGCTAAATACAGTATATATAAAAAAATATGTATAAATAACTATTTAAATAAATATAATTGCACAGAATATAGATATTTCAGAGAAACAGCTGTTGGTTGGCAGACAACAGTGATTACTTCTAGTCACATTTGGTGAAAATAAGTGTGATTTCATTGACGGACTTTTTAAGAATTTAAATATTCATTATTCTGTAACAGGGTTATTATTGTAAACTACAAATGACAATCAAATGAAATATGCTGTGAAAAATATTGTCATAAAACTGAAACAAAACAAAACAAAGAGTTATATTTTAAGAAAAACTAAACTGAAATGATATTGCATGGTTAAAAATGAATAAAATTGAAAGAAAATGTATTTCAGTATTTAGCTCATACATACAGAACGTAAAGCAGACGGCATGCATTTCTGTTAACCCTCGTGACGGTGAACCACAGAAAGGTTGATGTTCCAGCAGATGGCGCTACACTACAACTCTTTATATCATTCTCATACTTCTTTAAACCAGTTCAGGTTCAGCTAACACTCCTAACTTCAGATAAACTGTGTAAACGAGCAGCGTGAACACGATCAGTGACACCTGTGTGCGTTCATGAGATTGTAACCTATCATAATTAATGCATAACATTTGCATCCCGCATAACAAGAATTTTAACCTGCTTTTGGAGATCCATAAAGGAAAAATTATTACTTTTTTAAACAACATCAGCAGCAGAATGAAGAGTCAGTTTACGTCACGTAATGGGATAAAATAATGAGTACCAATGTTAATTCTGCTACCTGGATTTAAAATGGTTCCATATGGAAATGGCTTTAAGAATACGAGCCATCACAGGTAAATGTTTCCCTGGACGGCAACTTAAATAAACCTGCATGTGAAGAACCATCCATCCGAACCAAGTCAAAACCAATCAAAACCTAATCTTGCATTACAGCTGGACATTTGCAAAAGACTCCTCCGACAGGTCTGGAGCCCTCGCACATTGTACTTCTTGTTCAAAAACCACTTAATAATGATTCTGTTCTTATGGGAGGTTCGTGCATGAACTTCCTGCAGCTACGGTGCATTTACAGTTATCACGTTTTGTTTGTGACAGTTCTCCTTTCATGGGAGAACAAAAAGAGGAAATTAAGCTTTTATTGTTCAGTTGGAGAGGTGACAGTGTAAGTCGGAGTCTGATCATGAAATAAGGGAGTTTTACTTGTGATTTTAAAGAGTGTAAACTGACGTCTGAGAGGGAAGTAGAGGTAAGCAGCTCTAGTTTACATGTCTGTGATGTTTCAGGTATAAAGAGTGGATGGTTGCCTCCTCCTCCGGCCCTCCCTCCTCGACCGACAACCTCACAGGTGAGCCGCTTTGATTATAACAGAGATGCTAAAAGCCTTTTTCTGTTGTTCAAATGTCTCTGAATCACAGATGATAGAAAGTCCTCTCATCTGTCTCTCAGGTTTCTCATTTCATCAGCGTTCCAGAGAAAAGTCCCCAGAAAAAAGTGCAGCAGCCGAACTTTGCTGACTTCAGTCACTTCAGAGAAGAGGTGAGAATTAAAATCTGAGTTTTCTTATTTAGTTGTGTTAAAGTGTCTTAAAGCTGCATTCTCTCTCCTGTCCACCAGGGGGCGACTCCTCTGGTTGTATAGAAGTCTATGAGAAAATGACTCTACTTCTCTCTTGATTTATTCCCTCAGTAAACATTGTGAACATGAGTTTATGGTCTCAATCTCTAGTTTCAAGTCTTCTTCTTTGCTTCTCTTATGGCCTCCGAACTTCGTTTTCCTTTTAATGCTTTATGTCTCTTAACTGTACTTCATTTTTCTTGACTTTTCCAAACTACAGACGTTCACTGTACTTCACTTGATTTATCTTTACTTCACTTCATTTTACTTTACTTCATGTCTCTTTGCTTCTCTTACAGTCACTAAACTTAATTTTGCCTCACTCTTCTTTACTTTACTGTACTTTACTCTACTTAACTCTACTTTACTTTACTTTACTTTACTTTACTTTACTTTACTAAACTTAACTTAATTTACTCTTTTACTTTACTCTAACTTAAATTTTCTGTACTCTACTTAACTTAACTTAACTTTTCTTTACTCTACTTTACTTTACTATACTATACTTAACTAAGTTTTCTTTGCTCTAGTTTACTTTCCTTCTTTCTATCTAACTTTTCTTCCCTTTACTTTACTTTACTTTACTTTACTTTACTTTACTTTACTTTACTTTACTTCTTTCTATCTAACTTTACTTTACTTTACTTCTTTCTATCTAACTTTACTTTACTCTACTTTACTTTACTTTACTTTACTTCTTTCTTTACTTTACTTTACTTTACTTCTTTCTATCTAACTTTTCTTCCCTTTACGTTACTCCTCTCTGGAGTGATCCCAGTAGGTCAGTTGTTTAGTCACACAGATCTCGTCCTGATAAACTGTGTGTGACGGTGACGGTATTTCCTCCCGTTGCTGCAGTGAAACCTCGGTGACCTCCGTCTGACGTGACCACACAGTCTGCTGATGGAGCTCCCGTGGTTTAACTGCTCCAGAGCCTTTTTTAAAACGTTTCCATGCTGTGGTTGTGTTTCACATCCAGCGGCGTGCTGAATCTCAGGCTCATTATTTCTGTCTGTCAGTTGCGTTGCTCAGCAAAATGGATTTTTTTTTTAAGGTTTCTTGGGCACAATTTTTCGCCTGTTTAAACCATCAGGACAGATCAGGAATCTCTACTTGCCACCGCAAGACAGCAGCACGAAGAAATGAGCGGATCAAATTCACAGAATCCAACATTAACAGATGGGAAACGATGGCGTGATGAAAAAAGTACAGAAGGTGCTGCCCAGAAGGAAATATCCTCAACTTTCCAAACAACTGATACTGCAGCTCAATATCATGGCAGTTTGTGAAATAGTCACGAAAAGCAAACTATTGGTTTCCTGTACAGGGACATGAAATGTCGCTCAGGATGAAAATATTGCCAATGGAAAGTCAACTAGGAGCTTATTCGTGGTGGAAACACAAATGAAATGCATCCATGTGACTAAGCAACAGTCAGAGCAAGTGGACGAGAGTGGACTTTCAACCACAAGACTGGTGTCCGAAACTGTTCTGTGATTTTATGGTTGTGGTTTTGTTGTCTAAACCTAACTGTTGGTTATTTTTTGTGTAATTTAATCGTCTACTAACTCTTTTGCTTCTGTATATTCTGCAGGAGGAGAGCAGAATGAAACCAGAGGAACCGGGTCCACGCTCCAGATTTGGTCGGAGCTCTGAAGACCTGACAACGTTTTCAAAACAGGTCGCTGACGTGGTTTTATTTAACAAGTGTCTCTGACGGAGACATGATGAGGAGGAGGCTAACGTTGATTTCTGGAAACGTTTTCTTTCAGGAGGTGATCGGAGTTTCTCTCAGTCAGGCGCCACAGAAGCCGGTCCGCAGGAAGTACCACGCCGAGAGCCAGAACCTGGAGGCCACGCCTCCACCCACCGTTCCGTTTCCTACTCCAACCAAACCTGCTCAGAAGTCAGTTTGACTCTTTGATCCTAAAATACAAACGAGTTGATTGATTGAATGTTTATTTTATTGAGTAGAATTGACCCCCAAAAAATAAGTGTGTTGCAATCTTCAACCTCGCCACTAGATGGTGCTAAATCCTACACACTGTCCGTTTAAGAACTTCTTAAAAGTAGTAAGGTGAGACTTTAAGAAGCACTATAATGGCTCTAACATGTGTGCTCATGTCTCCATGTTGACCAGACGACTCATTGAAGTAGCTCAATATCAATATCAGTGCTGACTGATTGATTAGTGTAAAACTCCAGGGCTTTTTTGTATCCAAATTGTTCTTGATTGTTTCAGTTTGTTCATGTTTAGACCCAAATAACACTGAAGGAAATGGAGTTAGGTTTACGTTTATTCACATCTTCCCTTAAGTTGTGCTCTTAACAAGTTCACCTATGTTGTACTACTTTATCTATCCAGACAATTAATGTGTATAAGTTTCTCTCTCAGGCTGATGTCCAAACAGAAGAGGGAGATCCAGACGGCGATCCGTAAAAACAAGGAGACCAACGCCGTGTTGACGCGCCTCAACAGCGAGCTCCAGCAGCAGCTAAAGGTCAGCCCCTCTTCTAGTTTCTGCAGCCATCCCAGAGTTCTCTGTGTGAACGGGTGTGGACTGCATTAGTGGCCGACCACAGCGACTTCCTGACATTCCCTGCAGTCCGACTCCTCTGGGAAAAAAAAAACATCTCCACAGCTCTGAGAATACTCTGACACAACGAGTGCTCACATTAAAAAAGACTTTACACATTACATTTTCACCACAAGCATGAGATTGTGGTTTAAAGGGTCTGTCGTACTGGAGGGCATTTATGCTTTTGTTTGTTTAAAGTTTCTTTGTGAACGTCACAATAGTTGTGCTGAACAAAGTAAGCGTAGATAAAAAAAAAGGAAAGTCCTTCGTTTTGTGTCCATCGCCCTCCTCAAAGCCTTCAAACCAAAGACTGTATATAAAAAGTGGACGTAGTCATTGTGATGTCACTCATTGGTTTGCGGACTGTTTAATAGTCTCGAGTCTATGAGAAAATGACTCTACTTCTCTCTTGATTTATTCCCTCAGTAAACATTGTAAACATGAGTTTATGGTCTCAATCTCTAGTTTCAAGTCTTCTTCAATACAGCATGATGTTCATTTAGTAAATGATGCTCCATTTAGAGTCAAACAGACCATAAAGCAGGGGATGCTTTAGGGCGGGGCTACACACTGATTGACAGGTCGACACCACGCTGTCCAAATATGGTCACTTCCTGTTCACTGGTTGCAAGAAAACAAGATGGGGACGACTAAATGGCCAAACCTGAGGCTTCATAAAGTTGATCCAAACACTAATCGGTGCTTTCACGACGACTACGTCCACTTCTTATAAACAGAGAAAACCGGACCGTTTGGGGTTTTTTATATTTCCACCATTAAACTCAATCAAGTTGTGAACGTGTATTTTTTATGTCATCTTTTTAAAAGGTTGTTTGAGCCCGTTCACACTGAAACTCAACCTCAGAGTTTTCTGACTAAAACAGCATCAGTAGCGTTTTCAAACGTCTCTAAAACCTCGGAGTAGTGTGGACGCTAGGGGCAACGTAGATATCCGTTTGAAAACTAACTGGTAGTAATGGGAATGTAGCCTCATACGAGCGTGACAACAAAGGTTTCCTCTTCATTCAGCGTGGTGAAAAAGCCTCGAGCTCAACTGTCTGCTCCCTTCACCCGTCACTCAAAGCTGAACGAATGGCTGTTTGCATTGGAGATCCCTCTGTGGCACACGCACTCACATTTGGAAACACATGTCGCATGCCGGTCATTCCTCACATCAATGATCCGGTAGTGAAAGAAACCCTCACGCTCTAATGCAGCGCGTCTACAGCGTTAATACAACACAGACTGAAGAACAAAACTAGTTTTTAAATCTGTTATATTAATGGAAGTCGTCTTCAGGAGCTTCTTGGTCATCCAGGACGTCGTTTATTGGCTCTAAATCTGCTGGTTCTTCAAAGAATCTGAAGAATTCTGCAGAGAAAGGCATATGTGTCTTTATATAGAGTCCAGCCTTTGGCATCCACAACTGTCTTCTTTAAAATAGAGCCGGGGCTGGACAGGCATCCAACGCCAACCGGGTGTGTGAGGAAAGAAAAGGAACCGCTCCTTCTTTACTTTTTCCCTAAAGTTGAAGTTACGGTTAGTAACAACTCTTAATAAAAACTTTAATCCGACCTGTTGGTTATTCCCCATCAAACGCTCTGAAGAAGGACGTTTACTAAAAACCGTTCACTGTGGACATTCAACTTGTTTTAAACGGCCAATTGTCACATATTCATGCTGAAAACTCTTATTGATTAGTGATCTTTTCATCTTTTAATGTAGTGTAGTGGTTCTGAACTTTTTAAGGGTTAATCTGAGGGTTCACAAGATGATTTAAGATTTAAATTAAAGACACTTTCAGCCTATCAGGCCTCTAAAAACTCTAATAAAATGATCCCAAATAAAGACCGCAACAAATTAAATCGTGCTTTGGATGAACTGCTAACCACAAGTTAAATCCAACCACACACACACACACACACACACACACACACACACACACACACACACACACACACACACACACACACACACACACACACACACACACACACACACACACACACATAGAGGCAGCTTTGGTGTGTAATGGACTTTAAGGGATTTATCTTGTTATAGACTATAATTATAATTGCAAACAAAACAAATAATGAAACAAAGCTTGTGAGGTATTTAAAGTAATACTTCACTCACAAAATGACCTCCAGTTACTTTCCTTATGTTACCTTGAATTCTTGAAGAAAACTTAGAAAAACAGAGAAAAGTCTTTATGAATTGTATTAAATGGGAGCTGCTTTCAAAAACAAATAAACTGAATAAAAACATCCTTTTACAAACTCTCACACAACTGGTGCAGAATAATTGGTCTCATTTATCCAGCCTTATGCTCTACAAACACATGCTTCTTCACTAAAACCTGAATATTTAAAACACTTGTAGAAGTGTAAGACTGTTAATGCAGAAGAGCTCACAGTGATGGGATGATAATAAAGTTTTCTTTAAGAATTCGAGGTAACACATGGTGAGTAACTGATAAACAGATGGTCATTATGAATTCTGCTCTGATGTTCCATCCCTTCTCTTTATTTAACGTCACTTACGTCTTCCTCTGATCTTTTTAGTTCTGACCTCATAAACACGCTACGATAGCATCACCGACAACAACACAGTGATGTATTTTACTTTGACATAATATTTGTTGTTGTGACGTGTTAAATTATTGCCTCTGCAGCCGTTTCCTCCACGCCATGTAGAACAAAGTATAGTTTAGTTGTGACGCACCTTCATTTAAATAAGACCATCATCAACAAACCTTTAAATAATGAACATCAAATGAAGAACACAGCGACAGCTATGACCCAAAAATCAAGTTACTACGTCATAAAATGATTTAATCTGCTGATTCACAAAACAAGCAAACAATTTCAAAATCACATTTACTCCATTATCTATAAAACATAACTACTTTGAATGAAGAAAGTCTGATAGTTATGGCGTGTTCCTGTCACTGGGCTTAACCCAGAAGAAACCCTACGTAGACCCTACAGGACATTTATTGAAACTAATTATCTTTTTATTCAAACCGCTTCACTGGAAATCATTCTCTAAACAAAATATGTTCACGTATAACCTTTGTCCGCCCTGAATAATCAGTCTACACTTAACAAATAAATTGCAGATAAGAATTTTCACAGAACTGTCAGCACTTAAACTTGTAAAGTGGTGCTTAGATTCCACCAGCTGGAGAGTCATAACACTCCTGTGTCCTTGCTTCCTCCTCTTCGAGGAGAGAGGAGAGCATATGTAGGGAATCAGGATACGCTTCAGGGTGGCGGGTTCTGGATGGATTTCCGGGGTCAAGTGCTCGAGGATAGAGGAGTCTAGGAGGGATGTTAGGAGGAGTCTAGGAGGGATGTTAGGAGGAGTCTAGGAGGGATGCTAGGAGGTGTCTAGGAGGGAGGTTAGGAGGAGTCTAGGAGGGATGTTAGGAGGAGGCTAGGAGGGATGTTAGGAGGAGACGTTAGGATGAGTGTAGGAGGGATGTTAGGAGGAGGCTAGGAGGGAGGTTAGGAGGAGTTAGGAGGTCTAGGACGTTAGGAGGAGTTAGGATGAATCTAGGAGGGAGGTTAGGAGGCTAGGAGGGATGTTAGGAGGTGTCTAGGAGGGATGTTAGGAGGAGTTAGGAGGGATGTTAGGAGGTGTCTAGGAGGGACGTTAGGAGGCGTTAGGAGGGAGGTTAGGAGGAGTTAGGAGGGATGTTAGGAGGCTAGGAGGGAGGTTAGGAGGCTAGGAGGGATGTTAGGAGGGATGTTAGGAGGTGTCTAGGAGGGACGTTAGGAGGCTAGGAGGGATGTTAGGAGGCTAGGAGGGATGTTAGGAGGAGTCATGTCGCTCCCCGCTGTGTCGAGTCTCGAGGTCAGACTCTAGACGTCTAATGTCAGCGCTGCACATATTCTGCATTCTCAACAATAATCCGCTCCATGTGAGCTGGTGGTTGTTTTTCTCTTGTGGATCAGTGAGTCCTCCAGAGTCTGTCCACCATCAGGGTCCACTTCTAGAGGGTTCCTGTTGGTCTAGACGTCATGACACGGCTAACAAAACAAACAACGTAATGAGCGCCCGAGGGTTGGTCTGGTGTTCAGCGTGCACTGATCTAAGGTCGTGTTGTTTCTGTTCTCTGGTTTGGCTGCAGGTGGTTCACCATGAGAGGGTCACCTTGGAGACCCAGCTGGAGCTCCAGCGGCCTCTGGCCTCCACGTGACGGAGCAGGAAGTCTCGTTAGAGTCCCGTTTCTGTAAAACATGGAAGATATTTGTCATGAATGCAGAATCATTGTAAAAGGATCGACGACGGGAACGAACCGGGATGTTACTCTAACATTCTGCAGGATTAAAACCATGCATTTGTTTTTTAAATCACCGTGAAATATGCACATTTAAAATATCCTGTAACTTATTTTTCTCTTTTTAATTTGACCCTCCCATGAATGTAAGCTTGCTCACCATTCATGTAACAGACTAAAGTTTCTCTCCCTCTGTGTATGTACAGTTCAGTTCATGTGGTCTAAAGCAAGTAATGGTGCTACAGATTAGTCTCTGGATCTGAATACTGTTCTGCACTTAAAGTAAAAAAAAAAGAGCATATTTACAGGGTTTATCTTCATGTTTAAAAGGCCTCAACAGAAATGAGTTTGATGTAATTCACCTTCAGGTTTGTTTGTCTGTCACACTGTAGCACTGACGAATGTTGACACTGGATTTGTATGAAATATGGACATATTTACTTGAAATTTTGCTCCATGTTTAATGATAGCACTGTCTGACTGTGTATTACTTGTTTTATGTTTTGGAAAAGAAATATTCTCAAGTCCATAAAATCTTGTCATCAGTTCCCGTCGTCAGTTCAGAACCGGAAATAAAAGAGCACAAATATTCCTGTAATGTTTTGCGAGATTGATTTAAACACAGCTAAGGTCAGATGTGGTTTTGATTTAATCTATGCAAAGACGTGTTGCTGCCTCGGCTTGCTTTAGACCATGTAGGATGGATGAAGTGGTGGAAACACACGACGGCATGTTTGCTCCTGCATGTTAGCTAGAATGAGCGTTGGACTGTAAATGATGCACAACTACTGAGCTATGATCTGAAGACAATAATCAAAACTAATCAATAAAGTTGTCTATTTTTATTGTGTGTGATTATTTAATTCTACATATTTAAGAATAAGGTAAATTGTTTGTCAATAACATGCTTTGATTGTTTTACTATCATGTAAAGATATAACTTAAAGGGACAGTGTGTACGTTTTACTGGCATATGGCCAGATATACACGATTTTAGGAACAAATTAATTCAGAACAGAATTATAAGTTATTTATAATGAATATATGTAAATATTGTTTCTAGAGCAGCAACAGTTATGTCTACAAAGTCCCTATATAAAGTAATTAATATCTCAACGGACACACGTAAAAAATGTCAATAAAACAAATAATATTTCTCAGTGAAGTTTATAAAGAATGAAAAACACAAGCATCCCACAGTATCAGCTTTTGGTTGATTGTTCATGCTGGTCTTGTGTAAACATAGTTTAAAATTAGGTTTCACTTTTGTTTACATGTTCAGAGTAACAAGCGTAGTTGCCATCAACCTGAGTATCCTTTACGTATCCTGGTTCACTTCACCACAGCCATATATATGCTCACGCTTCCTATGTGTGTGTGTGTGTGTTTGTGTCTATGTAAGAAAAGCACCAGTAACGTCGGGTCTTATCAATACTACAATCTTTAATTATTAAGCATTAACATAAAACGCAAAACATGGCGGTGCAAGATGGCGGACTCTGCTCCCTACGTGGATATAGATTACTTTTTCTAAGCTAAATAAAACACAACGATTCTTAGTTTCAGGTGATAAAACACTGATTAAAACATAGTTGTGAATATTATATTCAATATTTGCCATTAAACCCCCCTTAAATGTTAAACACTGGACCTTTAAGGTTGCTCTTTTTAATGGATTTTTCATATTATGTGTTTCATTAGAGCAAAAACTGCATTGAAATACTAAAAGCATTGCATTCGTCTCATTTATAAGACTCAAAAGAAGGTGAAGTTTTAACCGAAGCATCAGAAGTCTTCATCTTATTGTTGTTATGTGTCTGAGCAGCTGTGTTTTCTCCGACTCAGACATAAACACAATCGAGGGTCAACCAGATCGCCACCGATGGCTGTGATCCCAGACCCTCCACCTCCTCCTCCACCGCCGCCATCCAAAAATATCCGCTGACACACTTGGCTCCCATTTAGACACCTCACATACACACACACACACACACACACACACACACACACACACACACACACACACACACACACACACACACACACACACACACACACACACACACACACACACTGATTGGCCTATTTCTCTCTCATTCATGTCACATTCAAAATACACTCACTCCCTGGACTTCCCAGAAGCTGCTTTGATCGCGATCGAGGACTTTGATATCCGTCCAGACTTTATTTCCAGATCACTAACGTGTTGAATCAACATCCTGGTGTTCAGTTTCTGAGGACGGCAGTCCGTCAGACCTTTGTTCCAGACAGAAATATCTCAACAAGTACTGCCATGAAGTTTGGTACAGACATCATGTTCCTCAGATGATGAAACCTAATAACTTTGGTGATCCCATTACTTTTCATAGTGCCATCAGCTGGTCAGACTTCCCTCTTGTCCTTTGAATTATCTCTACATATACAAAATGTATTGCGCATAATTTGGTACATACATTCATGTTCCCCAGATGATGAACCCTAATGACTTCTGTGATCCCCTGACTTTTCTTCTAGTATCACAAGCAGGTCAAACTTTCCACTTATCCTGTGAAATGTCTCAATGTCTACAAAATGTATCGGCACCAAATTTAGTACAACATTCATGTTCTCCAGAGGATTTATACCGTCAGTTTTTTGGTATGTGTGGTCTACTGGGAGCAGAGTTGGTTGTGCGGCCTGACAGCGGCAGGAAGGAAGGATAGCTTAGCCATCATCCTCCTGTCTCCCACTACTTCCACCGTATCCAGTGGACATCCCAGCACACAGCTGGCTGTCGAGATGCTGCTGCTCCAGCAGACCACTCCATAGAAGATGGCTGATACCACCACAGAGTCGAAGAAGGTCCTCAGGAGTGCTCCCTGCACTCCAAAAGATAAGATTTATACAGTTTGAATCTGTGCAGTAGCTTTCATAATAATAAGGTTTGTGCAGGTAGCATGAGGTAGCGAAGTCCCTAGGATCACTGCGCATGCATTGTTAGCATGTTTCGCCATCTTGGGTTAGGGCCGTCGCCATGTTTTTTTGCAACCAGTGAACAGGAAGTGACCATATATGGACTGAGGAGGAGTGACGTAGAGACGCCGTATACGTCTCTGGTGTCGACCTGTCAATCAGTGTGTAGCCCCGCCCTAAAGCATCCCCTGCTTTATGGTCTGTTTGACTCTAAATGGAGCATCATTTACTAAATGAACATCATGCTGTATTGAAGAAGACTTGAAACTAGAGATTGAGACCATAAACTCATGTTTACAATGTTTACTGAGGGAATAAATCAAGAGAGAAGTAGAGTCATTTTCTCATAGACTTCTATACAACCAGAGGAGTCGCCCCCTGATGGACACTAGAGAGAATGCAGCTTTAAACATGAAGCATTGATTTCACTTTTCAGGACCAGAGGTTGCTGCCTGGTTAGATTGCTAATTTTAGCATTTAACTCAAAGCCCTGCTATGCCTCGGCCACACAGAGCTTCTAGCATGGCTGTATACAGTTACAGTTTGCATGGTTGATATATTTTGCCTCTCATTTTCCTGGAAGTAGCAGCATATAACTCATATTCAGGAAGTGAAGTGTTATGCAGGCCTAGATTGAGCCAAGCAGAGCACATAGTACGACTGAATGAGTCCTTGTGGCTGATTGAAATTGCAGGATAAATATATATATATATATATTTCTTTTTTTTAAGTAAAGAGCAAAATGAAACAGGTTTTTAATTCCAAAGAAAACAGCTGAGAGGTGTTTGAGCCCCGAGGTAGAATGCATTCTGGAATAAAGCGTCGCTTCCACAGAAAATGAGCTGGAGTGAGTGAGTTCAGACGGACGACAACGAGGCGCTAACGTAGCTCCACTGTGCCGTAACCAATACTTGGCACAGCCTGGCGTGTCGGTACGTGCTGCACCAACAGTTCATCTCCTCCCATATCTCAGGTTTTTATTTCATGTGTGTATTAACACAGTCAGACAGGGAGCTGTCCTCTCTGAACTATAAATACCACTTAAAAGTGTTTGGCTTGCATTTGGAGATGACAGCTGCACGTGATGAGGAAACTATATGTGTCAGCCATGTGTTGCCTCTAAGTATATGCCTGTTTGATATAATTACCGTATACCCATCTAACACAAAGTCAGCAACGTGGTTATTAGCCTGCTATTGATTTGTCTAGCTGGAGACGGAGACATTCAGTGATCTCAGACACACATAGACAGCCTCTGTAAAGTACGTTGTGATGACCAAAAGTTCTCTTTAAATACACTTTAAATGTGCGACACGCTTCTCAATAACTCTGTACCTTTAAATTCCACACACTGTACCTTTAACCTTTAGCTGTACCTTTAAAACTACACACTGTTCCTTAAACTGTACCTTTAATTGACACATACTGTACCTTTAAATACCACGCACTGCACCTTTAAATGCAACACACTGTACCTTTAAATGCTACCCACTGTACCTTTAACTGCTACCTTTAATTGCCACGCACTGTACCTTTAAATGCAACACACTGTACCTTTAAATGCTACCCACTGTACCTTAAAATGCTACATACTGTACCTTTAATTGCAACATACTGTATACACACCGTACCTTTAAAACAATTATTTAAAAAATCACTTTCCTCAGTTATTCTTCTATTTTCTCCTTACAACATTTAAACAGATATATGAAGTGAACTCACTTTATTGTAAACTTCATTGTATTCTACAGTTTCCCATCATATGACTTTAACATGTCCATTATTGTCATTTTTCCTGGGGGCTGTGAATCCAACACGGCCGCTCAAGGTTATTAGGCTGCTATTGATTTGACATTCAGTGATCTCAGACACACATAGACAGCTTTTGGCCTCTCTAAAAGTACGTTGTGATGACCAAAAGTTCACTATAAATACACAGTATATGTGCGACAGGCTTCTCAATAACTCGTATTAACTCCCCCGGCGGGTTAAGTTTAAGCCGACCCTTCTCACAACAAAGATTAGCAGCTTTTGTCCGTTCAAGTTCGGCCCTTTTGTTGCGGCTCCATTACTCAAAGATGACGGCATACGGCGAGTCCCTCGTCCCTCTTTTGTTTCCCCCTCGGGGGCTTTGCAAAGGTTGCACTTCTGGTTGTGGACATTAGTTAGGCCACAGGAAGGGCTTTTAGGCCGTCACCTCTGGCCGATTCTGGCCCTGTCAGCTGCTGGGATTTAGTTAAAACACTCATTCAGCAAATGTGAATGAAGCCGGATTCAGATTGGAAAGTCTGCAGCAAAGATTGACCGACAGACAGAGAAGAAAAAACAGGAATCCTCACAGTTTCATGATAAAATATTACATCCAAATGTGCCAGAAAGGGTGTATTTTGGAGTCATGTAACAGCTGGCACCTCATGATTGTTTTAGTACTTAAATCTTTGTCACAGCACACATGTTGTACTGCAGCTTTTACCAGACACCCTGCATGCTTTTGTCTGGTGTTGGAGGAATGTTGTGCACAAAATAATCCGACTGGGTTTCTTCATGTGAGGCAGACCGAGACCAGAAAGAGAAGCTGTCCACCCCCCTCAGATTTTAGACTGTACCCATAATAAAACAGCTAAACTACTCGTCTAGGATACATTAGATAAGTTGAGTCTAATTAATTTAACAACTCCTATAAATCTGTCCATCATGTTTTGATCGTTTGGTCTATAAAATGTGAGAAAATAGTCCATCAGTTACCCAGAGCCCAATATCACATATTGAAATAATTAGTTTTGTCTGACCAACAATCCAAAACCCAAATAAATTCAGTTCATTGTTATAAAAGACTTAGAAAACCAACAAATATTCACATTTTGCGGCACACTGTATCTATAATTGCCACACACTGTACCCTTAAATACCTTTAAATGCCACACACTGTACCATTAAATGCAACACACTGTACCTTTAAATGCCACACACTGTACCTTTAAATGCCACACACTGTACCCTTAAATACCTTTAAATGCCACACATTGTACAATAAAATACCTTTAAATGCCACACACTGTACCTTTAAATGCCACACTGTACCCTTAGATACCTTTAAATGCCACACACTGTACCTTTAAATGCCACACACTGTACCTTTAAATGCCACACACTGTACCCTTAAATACCTTTAAATGCCACACACTGTACCTTTAAATGCCACACACTGTACCCTTAGATACCTTTAAATGCCACACACTGTACCCTTACATACCTTTAAATTCCAGACACTGTACCCTTAAATGCCACACACTTTAAAAATGCCACACACTGTACCTTTAAATGCCACACACTGTGCCCTTAAATACCTTTAAATGCCACACACTGTACCTTTAAATGCCACACACGTACCCTTAAATACCTTTAAATGCCACACACTGTACCCTTAAATGCCAAATGCACACACTGTACCCTTAGATACCTTTAAATGCCACACACTGTACCTTTAAATACCTTTAAATGCCACACACTGTACCTTTAAATGCCACACACTGTACCTTTAAATGCCAGACATTGTATCCTTAAATACCTTTAAATGTCACACACTGTACCTTTAAATGCCACACACTGTACCCTTAAATACCTTTAAATGCCACACACTGTACCTTTAAATACCTTTAATTGCCAGACACTGTACCCTTAAATGCCACACACTGTACCCTTAGTACCTTTAAATGCCACACACTACCTTTAAATGCCTTTAAATGCCAGACATTGTACCCTTAAATACCTTTAAATGCCACACACTGTACCCTTAAATACCTTTAAATGCCACACACTGTACCTTTAAATGCCACACACTGTACCCTTAGATACCTTTAAATGCCACACACTGTACCTTTAAATGCCACACACTGTACCCTTAAATACCTTTAAATGCCACACACTGTACCTTTAAATGCCACACACTATACCTTTAAATGCCACACACTGTACCTTTAAATGCCACACACTGTACCTTTAAATGCCACACACTGTACCCTTAAATACCTTTAAATGCCACACACTGTACCTTTAAATGCCACACACTGTACCTTTAAATGCCACACACTGTACCTTTAAATACCTTTAAATGCCACACACTGTACCTTTAAATACCTTTAAATGCCACACACTGTACCTTTAAATGCCACACACTGTACCTTTAAATGCCACACACTGTACCTTTAAATACCTTTAAATGCCACACACTGTACCTTTAAATACCTTTAAATGCCACACACTGTACCCTTAAATACCTTTAAATGCCCTTTAAATGCCACACACTGTACCTTTAAATACCTTTAAATGCCACACACTGTACCTTTAAATGCCACACACTGTACCCTTAAATACCTTTAAATGTCACACACTGTACCTTTAAATACACTTTAAATACCTTTACACAGACTGTACCTTTAAATGTCACACACTGTACCTTTAAATGCCACACACTGTACCTTTAAATGCCTTTAAATGCCAGACATTGTACCCTTAAATACCTTTAAATGCCACACACTGTACCTTTAAATACCTTTAAATGCCACACACTGTAAATGCCACCTTTAAATACCTTTAAATGCCACACACTGTACCTTTAAATACCTTTAAATGCCACACACTGTACCCTTAAATACCTTTAAATGCCACACACTGTACCTTTAAATGCCACACACTGTACCTTTAAATGCTGCACACTGTACCCTTAAATACCTTTAAATGCCACACACTGTACCCTTAAATACCTTTAAATGCCACACACTGTACCCTTAAATACCTTTAAATGCCACACACTGTACCTTTAAATACCTTTAAATGCCAGACACTGTACCCTTAAATACCTTTAAATGCCACACACTGTACCTTTAAATGCCACACACTGTACCTTTAAATGTCACACACTGTACCTTTAAATGCCACTGTACCTTTAAATGCCACACTGTACCCTTAAATACCTTTAAATGCCACACACTGTACCCTTAGATAAAATGCCACACACTGTACCTTTAAATGCCACACACTGTACCTTTAAATACCTTTAAATGCCACACACTGTACCTTTAAATGCCACACACTGTACCCTTAAATACCTTTAAATGCCACACACTGTACCTTTAAATGCCACACACTGTACCCTTAAATACCTTTAAATGCCACACACTGTACCTTTAAATGTCACACACTGTACCTTTAAATGCCACACACTGTACCTTTAAATACCTTTAAATGCCACACACTGTACCTTTAAATGCCACACATTGTACCCTTAAATACCTTTAAATGCCACACACTGTACCTTTAAATCACACACTGTACCTTTAAATGCCACACACTGTACCCTTAAATTTTAAATGCCACACTGTACCTTTAAATACCTTTAAATGTCACACATTGTACCCTTAAATACCTTTAAATGTCACACACTGTACCTTTAAATGCCACACACTGTACCTTTAAATGCCTTTAAATGCCACACACTGTACCCTTAAATACCTTTAAATGCCACACACTGTACCCTTAAATACCTTTAAATGTCACACACTGTACCTTTAAATGCCACACATTGTACCCTTAAATACCTTTAAATGCCACACACTGTACCCTTAAATACCTTTAAATGTCACACACTGTACCTTTAAATACCTTTAAATGCCACACATTGTAAATACCTTTAAATGTCACACACTGTTTTAAATGCCACACACTGTACCTTTAAATGCCACACACTGTACCTTTAAATACCTTTAAATGCCACACACTGTAAATACCTTTAAATGCCACACACTGTACCTTTAAATACCTTTAAATGCCACACACTGTACCTTTAAATGCCACACACTGTACCCTTAAATACCTTTAAATGCCACACACTGTACCCTTAAATACCTTTAAATGCCACACACTGTACCTTTAAATGCCACACACTGTAAATACCTTTAAATGCCACACACTGTACCTTTAAATACCTTTAAATGCCACACACTGTACCTTTAAATGCCACACACTGTACCCTTAAATACCTTTAAATGCCACACATTGTACCATTTAAAAACACTTTAAATTACTTTCCTCAGTTATTCTGAATGAACTCACTTCATTGTAAACTTTATTGTATTCTACTTTATTGTATTCTTCAACATGTCCATCATTATCACTGTTCCTGGGGACTGTGAATCCTGATCCAGTCCAGCCCCGCACTCCACTCCACTCCGCGTTTCCCCGCCTCCTCTCTCCCCCTGTTTCCTGAACCCACCTCCAGAGCAGCGGAGCCTCAGAAGACCCGGCGGAGCGGCCAGGAGCGCACAGTCCGTGAGAGGAGGCTGGGATGGGGGTCACCAGCAGCTGAACCCCGCGGACCCGCACCAAGGGTCCGAGGAGGAGGGCAGAGAACCTGCTCACTCTTTTGGGTCACTTTAATTGGATTTAAACCATGCCATTCTCCAAACGCGTGGTGCAGCCGCAGCGGCTCTGCAGGAGGACCACGGCGGAGGAGGAGGAGGCTGCTCCGCTGGAGGACCTGGGCTCCGTGAGCAGCGCGGCTCTGTCCCGGAGCCTCCTGCAGCTGTCGGACCTGGCCAGGCATGCATGCTCCGTGTTCCAGGAGCTGGAGGACGAGCTGGTGGCCGCCGGGCTGCGGGTCTGCGGGCTGCAGAGCCGGATCACTGGGATCCTGCAGGTCTGCGGCGGGCTGGACCCCAGACAGGAGGCAGTGCGTGAGTACACAGGCTGGTTCTGGGTCTTATTGTGGGGGTGGGTCCCACGGAGGAGCTGCACCAGGGGGCTCCTTTCTTTAGACTTTACTGCAACAAGTTATGCACAAAAGTTTTCTCAAGTTTTCTCTGTATTTGTTATTTAAATATTCCTTAAAAGTTGTTGGCTGGAAGTTCAGATCTGTTCCCACCTGAGGTCATTTTTTATTATTATTATTATTTTTTACTTAAACATAATATACTTATTATAGTCATTTGTTTTATTTCTGTGTCATAATAATAATAATAATAATAATAATAGTAAAACATTGCATTATTATAGGAGCTTTTGAAAATGTACTCAAAGTCACTTTTAATGTTAAACACAGAAACATTAAAGTTACATTTATGTATAAGAAATGATGACATCATTATCTTATTATGGTGCATGCATGGAGGGGGTCCCACAGAGGAGCTGCACGAGGGGGCTCCTTTCTTTAAACTTTACTGCAACAAATTATGCACAAAAGTTTTCTCACGTTTTCTCTGTATTTGTTATTTAAATATTCCTTAAAAGTTGTTGTTTTGTGGAAGTTTAGATGTGTTCCCAGGCTGAGGTCTGATCAACACCTGGAGCATTTTTTATTCTTTTTTACTTAAACATAATATACTTATTATAGTCATTTGTTTTATTTCTGTGTCATAATAATAATAATAATAATAATTAAACTTTAATTAATAGTAAAACATTGCATTATTATAGGAGCTTTTGAAAATGTACTCTTTAATGTTAAACACAGAAACAATAAAATCAATAACAATATAAACAAGGATATATTACATTATAACAGTAAAAAAACTAAAACATGCATAACTATCCTCACAGGTTGAAAGCAGATTTAAATGGTGATTTAACATTTGGCCACTCCCACATGGGATTACAGGACTCCACCATTTTTCATTCATATCAGAAGAACATATTACAGATTCTGAATATAACTTTAATAACAGTAGAGCCAGAGAAAAAAATGATAAAACATATAGATATGAATTCTCTTTTTTTGTTAGAAGTGTGACATGTTGCTCAACATCCTTCAAGAAAACAACAACAAATTTGTTTTTTTACAGTTAAAGTTACATTTATGTATAAGAAATGATGACATCATTATCAAATGTATTTTAAAAAAATATATTTGTATACTTATTAACACCTTACTTTTCTATAATAATATTAATAAGTCTTATAAGATATGATCAATGCCAGAATTTCTTGGCATCAGAACAAAACTGTTTCAAAATATTCATCACAGAAAGAGCAGCTTTTATTAGTCTTTTTTTGTAATTTCTGCATGTAATATTTGGCAGGTTAATATTTTTTATTATTATTTTTATTTTATTTCCATTTTTTTTATTAATATTTCAATATCTGTTGTCAACTCTCAGTAATATTAGAAAAACTCTTTTCTAACTCTTTTCCTGTTCTATAAAGTGTTTCAAACAAACATTTAAAACACTTTATTTTGAAGGACACCTTAACCTTTGGAAGCAGTTTACCTGTTTGAGAGTCTCTCGCTGGGAATTGCGTCAAAACATCCATATTTCTAGATCAATACTTGTCAATAGTTCATAGTCAATAGTACACGTGTTTTTTTTGTATTATTGATATGGATATGAGAATAAGTTGGACTCTGAAAACGTCTCAGTTTTGCTGCTGTTCTAGTTGGACTTGTTGGCCCACAGGTGAGAATTCATTACCCTGATAACACATGTGTGTGTGTGTGTGTGTGGGGGGGGTATTTATGTTTAAACTCTCCAGGAAGCACTTAGGGAACCTGTGCACCCCCTCCTCTACTCCCAGACCCCCCCATTGGACATATCACTGCTTTAGTTGAGGTTCAGCAAGTCCTTGCATGCCTCCCCCCCCCATCCCCAGACCCTGCTTCCTGTGGTCTGGGACTGGGTTTGTCCGCCTGCAGGTATTTATCAGAAACCAGGACCTGACCCCTCTTAGAGCTGATTTAAACCTTGAGATGTCTGCAGAGTGTTTGTAGCTCTTGTTTTTTGGACAGATTTTCTGAATATTTCTTCACACACATTCCCAAAAAAGCTAAATATTTGCAGAAATGTCTGTAAAGCTCCGGACTCATCTCGGTGGTATCTGGATATCTGAGCCGCGGTGGTTTTGTGGTTTGATTCTGATCTGAGGAGACTCGTCTCTGAGCTGGGAGGCAGAACATTTGATCACAAGAGACATTCTATCTGGTTTCCTAACAGTTCATCAAAGTTAGATTTTTACTGCAGATCTCTGTTTCTAATCAGGGAATCTACTTTAATGAAGAGAATCAGTGATGAGAAGGTTTTACAGCTGCAGCAGTGCTGACATTAGAGCCTTATTTTATGAATAAAGTTGAAAGATATGAGGAAAATATGTGATTAAATTGTTGAATATCACGATAA
This sequence comes from Anoplopoma fimbria, assembly GCF_027596085.1. Taxonomy (NCBI): domain Eukaryota; kingdom Metazoa; phylum Chordata; class Actinopteri; order Perciformes; family Anoplopomatidae; genus Anoplopoma; species Anoplopoma fimbria. Next base: position 27,396,210 of record NC_072456.1, read on the forward strand.
CAATATCATTTACGATAAATAATCAGATGATTCATGGTAATTTGAGTATTCTGGTTTAAATATAAATCACATTGCCTGTTAAAATAAAAACTTTCTTTTTTGAAAAAAGGGCTACATTAACAGTCAGAGTGTGATTTGTCCCACGTTTTCAAGGTACAGTGAACATGTTTGGTGCTCTTTACCAGATAACCCCCCCCCCCCCCCTCCCTTCAGCCTGGAAAAGCCTAATTACTCTTAATTGTGCTTTTGGTATGGATGTGTGTCAGTGCAGCCTTAAACAACAGAACCCCCCCCTCATCTGAATGACAATCAGTGTAAATGGATCAGTTCAAGGCACCGGGAGCTCAGCGGGGGGGGGACGACTCGTCTCCACTGCTGCTGATTCATCCACCATGTTGGATTATGCATCGATATCGGACATTGACCCTATTGGTTTGGCATCACAAGTACTGTCCCTTTAAGACCGCCCTGCTGGAGAACCTTTGTTGTGTCATATTGTGCTAATATTTGTATATTTTTAAATACGTTGTGTGATGCTGACACATTTGGGTCAGAGTGGTTTTTTTTCTTTCACTTCTGCTCCATCCAGAGCCTTTTATTTTTTTATCAACACCACCAGCAGTACCAGAGTGGTGCTGAGAACACCGGCCGGTCCATAAATATAGAAAACACTTCAGTGATGCTTCTACTGTTTGTGACTATTAATACACCACTGGAATAAAACTGAATAACACCAGAGATCCTGTTAGACAAACAGTACGCTCTTTAAAATGAACTCACGGCTCGGATCATATCCAGGTTTTGAGTCACAGATCTAACTTTATATGACTTTCAGAGATGTCCCGATAATTCTAAATGTTCTCCTTGTATTCTGTTAAAGTCGTCAATAGTGGTTATTTGCATAAACACAAACACGATTCATCAGGAAATAAAGGATTGTACAACAGTTTGCAAGGCTGGAGCACAGATGCATGCACAAGAGAAAAGTTTTTGCAGAACTTTATAAACGAGGTTTCACTACGAGGGCAACACGACTGCGTTTTATGTTAAGACGAGTATGAACGAATGCATTTAAACAAGAATATTAGTAGAGTTTTCATATTCATTAGCCATGTAAACAGCTTAGTGTGACAATGTAGTCAGTGATTCTAAAGGGATGAAAACATGAAGAAGTTGTCTGTTTAGTAATCTATTTATCCAAATCCATGGATTTCTATCTGATCCTCGGCCTCACACACAAACACACACTTGAACACACACTTGAACACACACACACACCAGCAGCCTGGCATGTGTCGCTGTGTTTGGACAGCTCTCTCTGTGACACCCAATCAATGTCTGTGTTTGACGACCATCAGAGCTCCGTGGTGCCGTCCCACGTTAGAGCACTCTGCTGGGTTTTAGGTTACGCCGGCTCAGTGTGGTGGTGGTGGTAGTGGGGGGGTTCTGGTCTGAGAGCACATGGCTGGAAGTTTACCACATTCCTTCAGCAGACCGCTCCAGAGACGGTCTCTCAATCCAAACAGAGGAAAAGTCTCACAGATCCTCTCAGTAGAACTCTAAACAGATCAAACGAGCAGCAATGCGGCTGTTTTTATTATCTGAACACGGCGTAGGATTTCAGCCTGATAACGTATGAACATGTTTTCATACAAATAATTTACAAAATCATTTTAAAGATATTACAAGCATAACCCTTGTCATATTTCCTTGTGAACATCATGACGCATACATTTGTAATGACGCAGTGGGAAGCCACAACATAGTTTGACATAGAGTTTTGTGCAGGTTACAGTTGGGCATCGTGCTGTAGTTTGATGTCGTGCTGCACGAGTTTGTTGGACGTCATAACGAAGAGTTTGACGTCATTACTGATTGTCTGACTTCCTGACGCATAAGTTAGACGTCGTGACAAAGAGTTTAACGTCATGACAAAGAGTTAGATATCATGACATAGGAGTTAGATATCATGACATATGAGTATGACGTCATGACAAAGAGTTAGATATCATGACATAGGAGTATGACGTCATGACATATGAGTTAGATATCATGACATAGGAGTTAGATATCATGACATAGGAGTTTGACATCATGAAAAAGAGTTTGACGTCATGACAAAAGATTTTACATCATGACGTATGAGTTGACGTCATGACATATGAGTTTGACATTTTGATAAAGAGTTTGACGTCATGAAATATGATTTTGACGTCATGACATACTAGTTTGACGTCTTGACGCATAAGTTTGACGTCTTGACAAAGAGTTCAGCGTCATGAAAAATAATTTGACGTCTGGACGCATGAGTTTGACGTTAGTTTGACGAAAATGGAAATATGAACCTCAGAGGAATAAAATTCTGATGTATCGGACAAATTGGTGCCAGTTCTCAACTGGAAGCGGTTCTCAATTCCCATCACTAGTTCAACCCATCATGCTTTAGTGTTGCAAACTATGTGCATAGTCTTATTACTTATTATTTTAGAGACTCTAAAGTAATAAGTGTTATTGTTATTTGAAGCATAAACCTTTAATAAACTGACAAAATGCAAAAGGTTTTATTTTCACATCATTTAGATAATTATGTGCATACACAGTCCTCTACACCAAGGGAAACTGTTTGGAAATGATCCCACATATTAAAAAAGCATCCAGGATCAATATTTTATCTTTTATATAAACATTTATATTGCTGCTAGTAGAATTATCTTTGAACAAATGTGCACTGAAGCATTAATTAAGCAGCCGACTAATTGAGTTTGCTTTAAAATTCTAGTAGTGACTTAATGACCGTCACATCCAGTTTAAACTCAAACTACATGTTACGTAACATTTAATAAAAGACAAGCGCCTGCAGCGGTTAGAGTTCCTCACGCCGGTTCTTTAAAGAGCTTCAGGCTTCTACTGTTCTACTTTTCCGCTCGCTTAAACAAACCGCTCGAGTAAAACGGAGCGCCGTGTATTCAAGCTCTGCAGTTTACATCCTCCATGTTTCTTTATTCCACTTCCTGCAGCTCTGTGAGCCTCGTCCTATACTGGAATAAAAGTTCATCTCTGCTACTATAAACTACTATAAGCTCAGAGCAGGAGACCACATTTCATTGACTGTCCCTCCATTAGCGGGACTTTGATTCACTAAGCGAGGCGAGTCGATGCACGCTGCATCCGAGGTCAATCAATGTCAGCGTTCAGCTTCAGATATGCAGAAATGAAAATGTTTTGGCAGCGTGTGAGGTCTAGTTTTATCAGTAGTGATTCCACTTTTGTTTTTATTTCATTGGTTTATTTGGTAGAGACGATGCACAAGAGGCAAGAGGCTATTTTACATCTGTAGTCCCTGAACAGATGTTACAAATTCACCCTAAAAAACTGAATATGAGATAAAAGAATTTTTTTAAAGTTATGGATCATTTATCCTTTTATAAGCATGCAGAAACAACAATAAAACAAGACAGAATATTAGAGTAGAAACATCATTTAGGACACCCTAAACTACATTGTCAAGTACTATTAAGACATGCAACTCATAAACACAACCCATGCAAAGCAAAATAATGAGGGATAATTATGTTAATAGAAACATGGACTAAAGACAAGATTATGCTGCATTCTTATGATGTGTTCAAACCAGCATCCAAGTGAATATTTGCATCGTGTAACTCGGGTAGTTTGGGTTCATTTGTGTTAATTTGCAAAAAAAGCCAAAATCGCCGAACTCGAGGCTTCAGTCCACAAACCAACGGGCGACGTCACCATGACAACGTCCACTTCTTATACACAGTCTATGGTCCAGGTCTCGACTGGTCACTGGGGTGGAGTTTGATTCTAGTGAAGCTTTTGCAGAAAATGCAGAATGACTGAAATCCCTTCTTCCTGAGTGGTAGTTTATCAGGCAGAAGAGTTAAATATAAGTGGCGTGAACAGATGTGGAAGGAAGTTAATGCCAGCAGCCTCAATCTCTTCCCTTAAAGAGAACAAAGACGTTAAATCATTCACACAAAGAGCCAGTGAAGCCTCGTCTCCCTCATTATCAGAACCAGGAGCGTATCTCTGCAGGTCCGGACAACCTGCCGTTGATATAGTACCCCGGCTAATTATAGAGCGCATTTCAAAGACCTGCTCATTTATTCCTGCAGACAGACAGTTAGACGGCCCAGACAGCCAACAGGGCTCAACAATGAGGATTGCCCCCGGGGGCAAATAAAACTCCACGTCACGGGAAGTAAAGTCAGAAAATAACTTCACTGAGCTGGCAAAAAAAGGAATCAAACACATAGTTTCTTTCCTGGAGCTGATGATGGAAGTACAGCTGGGCCATAACTCCATATGATAATAAATCATCTTTCAGTGGAATCATGTCATGATGAAATCATGCATCCAGATATCGTGATTGATAATAACAAGCACGTACTCAAATTTCCCTGAAAAAAAGCTTATTCGCCAATAAAAAATTGAATTAAATGCGAAAATATTCTTTACTTTTTATTTGGCGAGTATTTTATTCACACCAGAGTAGAGCTGCAACGATTTATTGATAAATTGTCGACTATTAAATGAATCGAAAACTCTTTTGATGATAGATTATTTGGTTCTATTCATTTTTAAAGACAAAGTCAAAACTCTCTGGTTTCAGCTTCTCAAATGTAAAAGTTGTATTTGAGTTGTGGATAAAACACTCTTTGGGACTTTTGGGAAACCCCAAACAACCAGGTAGTTGCAGCCCTACACAAGAGTCAACAAAAACCATGTGGTTATTTTAAATAGACAATTTTATTTATTGATTTATCAGTAAAAATGCTGTATCGTGATAAAAGATTTAACCCTTGATGGAAGTAGCGAGTAGTGAACCATCATCTCTGCAGAGAGTTGCACATGCTCAGTAACGATCAAACGCTCGTAAAAAGAAGTTTAGGAGCCGAAGTGCAAGAGAGCGTTTTAAATATACTGGAAAGGTAGTTGGATGGCAAAACTATGGTGTCATGTTTCATATTTTTTACCTTTTTAAAATGTTGTTATTTCATAGTTGCTAATAAATACAACAATTTGTAATTTAATAAAACATGAAGGTTGAGCCCTGCCATGATGCTGCTTCCTGTTGTTTTCATCGTACTGTCCAGCAGCTGATCCATTCCATATTCCTTTGTCTTTCCTCTTGGATTATATTCAGCACTCTCACTTTGCATTTTTGGGAACCGATTATGAAAAAGAAAACCTGTGAACAAACCAACAGCTTTGTAACCTGATAATATTTCATAAACACGTTATTGTAAGCAAAATAGTTTAAACACCAGAGTGGTTTGACATTGAAACTAGAAATGCTGTCTTTGTACCGAGTTGAACTCAAGGTCTCCCCCACCCCCCAACACCCCCCCTTTCACTCCATTAACTCTGCATGCGTCTAACCCCCCCCCATTGAAGTGGTTTTCTGCTGAGCCCCTCTTGTCAAGTCAAGCATTCCAGAAAGCCGGTGACCAGTAAAACCACAGCGCTCTCCTCCACTTCTGGTACCCTTTCACCCCCCCCCCACACATGCTCCCTTAACTTGGCCTGGGTGGCTGGTGTGATTAGGGGGAGGTGGGGGGGGGTCAGAGTTAAAGGGGTGTGTTTGTTTATCAAAGGAGGCGTTTTGTTAAAATTAAGGTTTTTCAATGCTTTTGCTGGAGGTGAATGTGCAAATGATTATAGTTTTACATTCCTGCGGCGGGACCACCACGAGAGCGAGTGGGCGTCGTTACACCTCGAACCCTCGGCAGGTCTTCGGTGCTCCTAACTGTTGAGAGGAATGTGTGCATGAAGATTTTCCTGTTTTTTGTGCACCGTCAGGTTTCCTGCAGAGGAAGCTGATCTCTGGTTTGTTGTTTTGTTGGACTGGATTGTTTTTTTCGGGGTTTTCACGATAAGCTATCTGCTCGGCCCCGAGGTGTGTGTTATTAAAAAACATTTCCCAGGAGTCATTACTCTTTATGGACTGGAGAGTGTTTGGAGACAATTCAAGCCTGTCCTGAAGAGGAGGTGGATGGGGGATGGGGGTGGGGGGAGTCGTTTACCCCCCTGACCTCAAAAGCCTCCTGACCTCGAACCTCCCCCCCACCCCAACCCTTCAAAAACACAAAAGAGCAAACACAGACGCCTCCATCTTGCTTATCACCCGGTCTTCTAAAGACTTGAGCGGCCAATTAGAGTGGATTTAAGGTTTGACATGATGCTGAATGGCCACAGGTCAGAGGAGTCCTGTTCAGACTCAGTCCAGAGCGATGGATGATTAAACTGTCAAAGTCAAGTCACTGAGCCGTGAACAGATAACCAGGGTTAGTTTATATCCTTCACTTCCTCCGATGGTTCTAAATCATTGAGCTGCAGAAACATTCAGTCACAGTCGGGCAAAATCTTATTTCTTTCCATAAATCCATGCTGTTGGTCCTTGTTTACCTCCGACTGTGTCCTTTTAAAAGTATTTAACCAATGAAAATGTTTGTAGATTTGTCAGAGTAACATTTAGCTTCGTGGTAACTACGTCTCTCGTCTCCCAACACCAACATGGCCGTTAGCTTAGCTTGCTAGCTAGCTAACTTAGCTACTTTCCAAATGTAGCTTTATCTTAGCTGACATGTTTTATTCAGTGACTCTTTTTATCAGAGAGAAGGGGCGAGTGAGACCAGTCATACTTAAGATAAGATTAATCCTTTTATTAGTCCCGCATTTAACGGTTGTAATCAATGACAGACAGATAACGCATCTTTATGTTTTGGTAAAATATTAATAATGGAATGACACATGCAAGAATCTGACCATATATGAAGACAAAAAGCTGTGTTTATATTAAAAACACACTTTTTTGGGTTTTAGAGACACAAGATTTCTGCCAGACAGCCTCAAAACACTCTTTAACTACGCATAAATAACTTCATCAATAACAATATTATTCTCATAACAAAAACAGTTTATTGCTTGTGATTTCAGAATAAAGGTCTGCGTGACCTCACCTCTTAAATCCGTAGAGATATTCTTTTGTCTCTACAACATCTGCTCAGCTCTCTGTCTGAACCCACATGTAGCTGTTAGTCTTAATGCTGCAGCTGAGACTGCAGAAAGATTAAATAAATACAAAGTCAAGTCAAACTAACTTTTCTGTAGCGTGCAGTTTACAGCCTCCTCACCACATTCCTTCTCCGTGGCAACCTGGAGGAAACATTGGCGGCTCAGAGGGCCGTAAAGCTTTTTGTCGGCCGCTCTTTGTCCTGCCGCCACCAGCCAGGAGCGCTTCAGGGCCACCTGCGAGGATTTCCTCTCCCCACTCAGAGACTTGTCTTTAAATGATATGATCTCCCACTCCTCCATATCCCCTCCCCCACCCCCCACCCACAGGCCTCCATCCTCACAAAGACAGACTTAAATATTACGCAATGGAATAAGTCTTATAGAAATTTTAAGACACATCTCGGGATCTTTGCAGGAAGAGAAGATAAAAAAAAGAATTCTTATGAGGTCTTTTCTTTTTTTTATTGCTCCTGGAAGGTCATTGGCTCGCTATCTGTTTAGAGGGATTAGCAGGAAGTGAGTGAGTCACAGTGGTATGAAAGGAACCATATATTAAGTAAATCCTCCCATTGCTTTCCAGCCAACAGGAAGTTATGTGTTGCAGTGAATTGTTGCATGGAAATCTAAAAGATATTCTCCTCTGACGTTAAGACAAAGTTAAGGTATAGAAACGCTGGGTGGTGGAGGAAGATGTGAGTTCAAAAAGACGTGATATTCAAACAGGAAAGGAAATGTGAGTTTCCAGTCTCTGCCATGCAGGTGTTTAGACTGGGATCTGACTGGAATGTGAACTCCCCTCACCTCGCCTCCCTGTAACCAGCCAGTGGATCGGCCTGGTCGGGCCTTTAAAGAGTTGAAAGAGTCTTTTCATCAATCATCAGACCATCACACACAGGCGGTGCAAAAAAAAAAGGAAAACACCTGTGGATATGTTAACGGTGGGCGAAGACAATTCTCTTCACCCGTAAAATATCTGGTGTCGGGTTCAGTTTGGTGAGTTACCTCATCCGAGCACAGAGAGGAAACAGAATATTTAAATAAGCTACTTTTACTACCATTTTAAGAGTCTTGTTAATGCCATTTTAAGGGAAAGTTATGGGAAATGAGATGAAAAAACAACACCACTCTTAAGTCTGTCTGATAAAAGATTAAGCTACATCCAGGGAGCAGTAATGTTAGCTTAGCATAAAGACTGGAAACGGCTAGCCTGGTTCTGTCCAAAGGAAGTCACTGCACCCGACCAAGAAATAGTCCGGTTCTAAGCTTCATGAAAATCACAAATATTGTCATTTTTACATCTCAGTTTTTATAAGAAATAAACAAACAAGATACTAAAAATGATGATGTATTTTTGTTAGCATATACATAGAGGCAGAATCATTATTTTGGCTGTAAAACTGTCTATATAACGTGTTAATAAGATGGTTTTTTTACGCTCAAACAGAAATAATATAGCTGCTTCCACGGTTTTAATTCTGTATGCTAAGCTAAGCCGGCTATTTGCTGTAGCTACATATCTAATAAACAGACAATTAATGTTCTCATTGCAAGAAAACAAATAAAAGTATTTCCCAAAAATGTCCAACAGTTATTTTAAAGTTTTGACATAGATGTAATAATTACACCTAACCAGAACCAGAGACTTTACTTCCACTCTAAAAGTCTTTATTATCAATGAATGTAATATTCTTGCTCAGACATCCTCAGACTCCGTCCTCATGGTCTTATCTGCTTCCTGCTGTGTTTGTACCGTCCTGTTGGTCCTCACTTGTCACACCGATACACACTTTTAGTTTTAAAGTTAACCCTGTAGCCGACTGACACCGAGCCTCACTGACCTGGTTACAGACCTTTCAGCTGCTCTGCTTCTCGTCACTTCATCAACTCTTTTTTCCACCAATGGACAGGATGGTTATTTTTCTAACTTTTATCTTCCCGAGACGAGTTCTGAGTGAGGGAACATGCACAAACCTCACCTAGAAGCTTACTAGGCTTACTGTGATTGACAGGTCTCGCCGTAAACGGAGTCTCTACTCCCTCCTCAGTCCTAATATGGTCACGTCTGTTCACTGGTTGCAAAAAAACATGATGGCGAAGACCATGACAAAAAAATCTATCCACAAACCAATGGGTACGTCCACTTCTTAAATACAGTTTATGGTGCAAGAGAGCGTTTCAATTATCTTGGGAACACGAGTTTGGCTATGTGGCGTTAGAGGATGTGAGCGAAACTCCAGATTAATTGACTTGAATAAAGATTAAATGACAATAAACTTTAGTCTTTGATGTAATTTGATGAACGCTAATAGAGAGGCCTCCATACAGGTTTCTTCTCCACCCTGCTCATTTTACTGTGAAGCACACTTCAAGTTCACCGTCCTGCCCTGGTCTTTTATACCCTCCTCCTCTGGGACGATTCCTCGCCATCCAGATCCATCTTTCATTCTTGCCAGTAATTTCTGTGCCTGCTCGCTCCCTCAGGCATTTTAGTATACTTTGTTCTTCTCTCTCGCCTGCTTTCTCTGAGCTTCTAGGTCTCTCTCTCTCTCTCTCTCTCTCTCTCTCTCTCTCTCTCTCTCTCTCTCTCTCTCTCTCTCTCACTGGTCTCTGTATCCCAGTTTCTTATTTTGAGATCCAGCCAGTCCCGCTCCGAGCGGCCCCACTGGGAGGAGACCATCCTGCTGTAGCAGCAAAAAAAAGTGGATGACCTGCTCTCCATTATGTGCTGCTTTTCACTGAGCAATTCTTATAATTAAACATCTACTGACCACCAATCAATATTAATATTTAATACAGTATTAATGTATTTATACATAATGAATGTATTCATTGCACAGTGAGTTATTGTGCTTAAAGGGAAACTGCTGATTTGCAATCAGCTATTAATTTTTCCCAATGTTGGAATAAAATATAAAGCAAATCTCATGGCAATGCCACGACATATTAAGGACATTCCACATGTCATTATAACGGATTTGTGTCATTTCATGCAAAGTTGTTATTAGTAAAGTTCAGGAAATGTATCATGGTTGGGCTTGAAATAAGAACATAAGCTAAGTACAACTATGTGACATAAGTGCAGGAAACGAGTCACAAACATCACTAACATAACTTTAAAATAACTCAACAACACTCAAACACACGAACGCCGGTCTCCTGGTTGAAAGTCCTGTGTTTGTTTCACTGTTTATACTTTGTCACTTCCTCTGAGCGTAGCATATTCAAGCTACATGGCTTAAAATGACATGCACAAAACAAAAAATGGCGTTCCTATCGCACACTAAATTACATACAAATTGTTGTGTCATTTGTTGAGACCGGCTGTGAATGCAAACGAACCATGTTTAACTTTCCTCCACGCTGCCAGCACCCAGAGCTCCCTGCTTATTGGTCAGCAAGATGGTTGTTGTTTGAACTAAAGATTGTACTTAATGGCTACTTATATGAGCCAGAATCACAGACTGTATATAAGAAGTGGACGTTGTTGTCATGACGTCACTCATTGGTTTATAGACTAACGTTTTGAAGCCTTGAGTTTGACATATTGGCCGTCGCCATCTTTTCTTTTGCAACCAGTTAACAGGAAATTACCATATTTGGAATGAGGAGGAGTGACATAGAGACGCCGTATACGTCTTTGGTAGAGTGCTGTCAATCACAAGGCAGCATAAAGAGCCCAGTGCATTCTGGTTGTTGTTTTCTACCTTTTGAACAAAAGTTAAAACCACAGCCCTTTTTTCTGTTTTCTGCGGTCATGTAGCAGCAATTTCAAAAATATCTGCGATCTTTCTTCTGCACGGACAGCCAAGTTTTATGGAAAGAGAAAGACGTACTTAGCTCACCAAAGTTCACTGCATTACATTTGATTTCTATGTAAATCCTCCCACAGAGTTTGTTCCAGCACGCAGCTCTTACCATAAGATATTTGATTACGAGAAAACAGGAAATCCAATCTCCCCATCAATTCTTCCCACATGTTTCCAAGGAATAGATTCTCACCCTGAAGAAAGATCCCCTTACCGATCTAAAAGTTTCTCTCTCAGAGCTCACTGGGGAGTTGTGACTTGGATGGGACTTCCCCTGATATCTGAGCACTGAAAACAGCCATCCAATGAGATGCTGCATTGTTGCTTTTGCACAATGAAGGTACAGAGTTCGTTAAATCCTCTGATTCCACCTGTCTTTCTAAAACAGTGGTGTTAATTTCACCATAACAAGCATGTTTACTGTTCACTTCGTAGTGATGCTGAGTAGTTTAAAGCTTCAGTGAATCCACACTCAACACCGAGCTTATTGGGAGAGACTGGGCACAAAAAAGGGAAATAATATTTGGGACAAACCCAGTTTTTTGTCCTCCATCGTTGCTGCTGTTTAATGATTTGCCAAGTCTGTGTTGGCAACCGGTCGACATCAGGCAATGAGCCGCCACAAAGCAACTTAGCAAAATTGCCTGGAAAGAAGGGCTGCAACTAAAGATGTTAATCGTTTGGTTCTATGAAATGTCAGAAAATAGCAAAAGATGTCCTCCCAGTTTCTCAAAGTCCAAGGTGACGGACTCCGCCTCCAGCTCCCTATGAAGATATGAACAACTCTAAGCTAACGATTCTTATTTTCAGGTGATTATACACTAATGAAAACATAGTTATGAATATTATCTTACATTTCTGCTAATAGATCCTGCAACATGCTACACACTGGCCCTTTAAATGTCTTGTTTTTTTAGTCCAAAACCCAAAGATATATAGTTTAATTATATAAATATATATATATATAAAAAGAGAGAAAAGCAGGAAATCTCCATGTTTGAGAGGTTGAAAACAACATTTTCTGCCATTTTTGCATGTCATTTTTTTTTTTTTTTTTTACAATAAATCAATTATCAAAATAATAAACATTATGTGCCTACTGACTTGAGTCTCTCATGGGGTTCAGTTAAAACGAAATGAAATTTTGAACCTAATTTTAAAAATTGTTGGAGATTAATTTCTGTAGATCGACTAATCGCAGCATTTGTCATTTTGGTTATGATAAGAACTCTGTGGGCGACATTGATAACCATGATTCAACATATTTGGTATTCAAAGTCCAAGCGCAGCTTAAAAAAAAGAGCCAAATACAACTTCAAACAGGAATCAGTATTTGAATAATCCTCTGATCCTCCGCGTACGTTGTGTAACAATGAAGCCAAAGGTCGTTTCAGCTGGCGAAGCTTTCTGTTCTGTTTTCACATGAAACATGACCTTGTGGAGACGTTTAGCTGAATTCACTTAACAAGTCTAGATTCTCTTTCCATGCGCACGTCTGTATTTGCACATGCATCAATAACATTTTGTTACAGATTGAAACAAGATAAACAGTCTCAGTTGTGGTTTGGACTCGTTTTTTGCCGACAGACCCCAGATAAATAATTCCTGGAAATAGATCTGTTGTGGAGTCATTTATGGGAAACGAGGGCTGTTGAACAGAACGGAACGGTCGGTTCATCTGGAGAGAGTCGTCCTTCCCTCAGGCTGCTTCTCAAATGGAAGCTGGACGCGGTGCATGTTGGAAAGTACCTGAAGGTGCTGCTGTGTTTTTTACCAGCTGATAAGAGCCATCTGTTGGCCGTCAGCCTGGAGCTCCTCGAGCTTTACTTTAGACTTTCTCCTCCTGCAGGAATAACCGTACTGTAACCAGACATCTGCATTTATTCCTGTGTTTTTACTTGTTTCCTGAAATGTATTTTATTTCAAACTGAAGGTCAAACATCCTCAAATAATCCAAAACGATCCATCCAAAATTATAATAAAGATTATGTGGTTTATGACTAAAAGCCCTGATGAGGTTTAACTTAAGACAAGCGTCACCAGTACTGCTACTTAACAGAGACTTTGTTTAAGTAGTCAAATGGCCACTTAGTCCACAGAGATGTGAAGTTGAACAGGACCAGAAAGTTTCTTGCGTGTATCAGTCTATCTGTGGGAAACTGATGCATAATAAACTTATGCTCTTTTCCTCTCAACTTTAACTTTATTGTCCCTGAGGGGTCATTTGGAAGCCATTGGAAGTCTAAACCTCCTTGTGGAGGGTCAAGTTCTCCATACAGACGACGAGGAGGACTCTCATGCCTCATAAGTTGCTCTCTTAAAGACATTATGAGAGACATCAATGATCTAACACATGGAGAGATGGATTTTTGTGGCCAATCGGTACAAAACACCCATACCTATGCATGTTTGAAAGGTTTGTCCTTCTATTCATCGCCACACAGCAGTCGGAGTTACATTTGCATTCATACTATGCTGCGTGTGAGGTCGAATCTTTCTCTGCTCGTGGTTAAACTTGTCTCTTCAATGCCACTTTTGTAATCTGATCATTCCAGGAAGCATTAACTGTCGAGTCTTTACGGCTCCAGGATCAGATCTTGCTCTCACTGGGATTTGATCTCATGCCCGAGTTGGCCTGGCTCTCATTGAGTTCAGATCTCAGAGAGGTGTGGAAAGGCATGTGGACACGATCCAGACAGATTTATGTTATTCATTCTGCTCATACACTCATTCTACATCACCACAGTCTTCCACAAGCTGCTATCTAAACGGCTGCTAGCTCTAACAGCAGCCATGTTTGTTGTCAATGTTCATAATTATATTGTTGGGGGAGTGTCTTTGGATGGAGGACTGAAGGGACGGACTGTCAGTGTTGACGACTTCAAGACTATCTTTCTAGATTTAAAGACTTTTGGAGCTAATGCTGCTAGCTAAGAGCTAAACTCACGAGTAGTCTCGCTATAACATAAAACATTTCCTGATTCTTCTGCATCCAAATAAAAGATTTTAGAAAACGAAATAAAGGAGGACTTTTATTGTGAAGAATTTACAGCAAAATGTGTTCATCACTGAATTAGCTTGGCTTTGTGAACGGCTATACTTCAACAGAACAAATATACTAAATATATGCAATTGAAGCAGCTCACATTGAAGTATGGAAACATGTTTATGGACACAGCTGAGGTTTGTTAACAACAGTAGCAGTGTGTTACCTCACTACCTCCAAATGTGGCTTGACTGGGAGCATTCCAGTGCGTCCACAGCACACAGACGCTTGTGTTTAGTCTCTTCCGACTGGTGATTACAACGACTAAATCAATTATCGACAATAGGCAATCGGTATTGTCGGCAAAAAATCCTGATCTGGGCATCTCTAAAAGCTATATTTGCTCTGTTCTTTTTATGCCGATATGATCCTCCACTCAAAAACCACAATATGTTCTTTTGTGAGCCGTTACAGCCCAGATGATACCAAATACAGGTTAAATTCCATGAGTCTCGATACCCAACTTGGTACCACGGAAAAAAGAAAACCATAAATCCCATCTACTTTAACACACTCGACTATTACCATTTTTTTTTTTTGCTAATTTATTATTAATCTCATTCAGTCCGCCTCAAGTTTCCCACCAAAAATGCAATCAAAGCAGGTCACATTAAAGCGTATATGGACCCAGCTGAGTTCTGGTCACTTGTTATTCCGTCCGACTTGTTATTCAAACACCCAAGGTTTGGTTTTTGACATAAGCATGAGCAGAACCGGCCAAATCAAAAGGGGTGAGTCAGACGATCCCTCTAGAAAAGAGAAACACATAAAAGCATTTGTGCAAATAAAATGGAGAGCAGGCCTTTGAGCGACCGCCGCTCTGAAACGGACCCGCGACGGGGCGACGGCCGGCCCTCTCAGATCTCTTTTGTGCGGACCAGCGTTCGTGCCAGCTGGCTGGCTGCTGGGAAGTTTTTGTGTAACTCATTACCTCCCCCATTGAGGAAACACAAAGCCACGGCCGCCATCACACATCAGAGGCGTCTTTCACCTTTAACGGGGAGGTCAAGGTCATGGTTAGCGTCGACGGAGACCGGGGTCACGGGATTCTGTGAACCAGGAGGAAGTCTCTCCATTCACTCCATGTTTGCACAGTTACCTCGGCAGCACTTTGTCTAAAAGGAAGAAATGTCCTGTTGTGGCAGGACACGCTGACGGCCATTGATTTGAATTCCTTCACTACATGTGTGTCCTTAAAGCCTCATTCACTCTGTTTTTATTGCCCTTATTGTTTGTTAAACGTCTCGGTGGCACCAGCCTTTGACAGAAACGCCTCATTTACCACCTCGATGATGTCTTTGTTCATTCCTGTCATAAAGGCGTCGTCTTGTTTTCAGTTTTGCCTGATGGAGCTGCTTGTTTGTGTTGGAGGTGTTTTAGAGCAGTGTGTTTTATTTTGAAAGTGTTTTTTAGAGGCGGATCAAAGACTGCTTTATTCTGACGGATCAGCATAACACGCTGAAATCAAAAGCACATGCGTTGTCCAGGTTGGGATGAAGGTGTAGATACAGAGTGGGAGAAAAAAAACCAAAGTTGTTGTTCTGGACCTGAAAAACATAATAAAGCGCATACCGAGGCGGATTACGGCGGCTTATCTAAAGCAGCAACAGTTTCTCAGCTTTTCTTTGGCTCTCACTCATCTGTGTTTGGATTCCTGGTCTCAGTGAAACAGGGCTCATGTCAGGTTGTTAACCCTCCTCATGGATGTGGGAACCGGTGAGACGTTTGACGGGACCATCTGTGCACTCTGCAGATGGCCCTGCTTGGTAAAGTGGGCCAGGTTTAGGACCCTGTGGCCTACCGAGGACGGGACAATGGAGATTACGGGTGTCTGATCTCTTGGTTTAAGGACTGCAGGACACGGGGAGGAGGGGGGGGAAGAACAGCCACAACCAGTGTTGTTTCATCCACATGAAGGAACTGAACATAAACCCTGTCACTGGGGATGAAATACCCTCTAACACGTGTGTTTTTTCTTCATTGATAAAGGTCACAAACGGCATTTATTCAGTGATAAATGACTCTGCAGTATTTATCAGCAGTGATGGAAACATAAAAACCAGGTTGGACATGATAATGTTAGTGACGCCTGTTGAAGTGAATATATAATCAATAAAATCAACAGGGGTTTTGGACAATAATTGTAATTTATTTCCATTTATTTCCAATAATCACCAACTCTGGTTTGTTGCAAATAAAACTCTTAATTTACAGAGTTTGGTGAGAAAAGAAACAGCTGTTATATGCTGTCCATTAAGCCACCAGACTCCAGTTAGAAAATAGTCATTTTACCCCGCTGATCATTGAAACACGCTTCATTCAACTCTGGTTAAAATAAACCCTTTACTCACTGAGTACGATGTGAAAAGAAACAGCCGTTGTTGGTCTTTCTCCTGTTCCAACCAACAATCAACATCTATGCTTGGTTTGGAATAAAAACCTTAACTCTCAGAGTTAGATGTAAAAAGAAACGTGTGTTTTATGCTTTTCCTGAAAGCCACCAGACTCCATTGACAGAAACAGAAATGTTACCTCTTTGATCGTTGTAAAACACATAACAATCAAACTGAGCAGAAACAAAATAAAACTCAACAAAACCTTTTACTTTGTCAGTCTTTCTACTGTTCCAACAGTTTGAAAGGGACTTAATAAGCAACGTCATATAACAGAACAAACCACCGTAACACTTTCACTGTTTACTAAACCTGTTATCTAGCGGGGTTAAGACGGCGAACTGGCACCAGAGAAAAAGACACTTGTCTGCTGGAAGTGGGAAAAGAGTCTATCGCCTATTTTTAGCGTGTTTTCTGCGTTAAAAAAAACTTTGCATCGCTATAATTTTGGGATAAAAAGGGTATAAAGAGTGACTGAGGTTTATTCACAGAACACAAGTCTTCTCATGTTTATGAGAGTGGAGTCTCAATTGTAGCTCTGGAAGCTTCTCTTGTTTGGAGGCCATTTGTCCTTCAGTGGCCCTCGTGTTGCCTTTTGTTGTGTCTTTTTATGGAGTTTTTTCTAAAGTCAGGCTTAAGAATAGAGCATTGAATAAAACGGTAATCATTCACAGAGGTCTGGACCTTTTTGGTTCTTTTTATTTTAGCGTAGCTCTGGTCCACATGAACCTCACGTTCCCACACCCTGTCTGGGGTTCTTGTTTTTCTTGATTGTTGATGTTGGTTCTCCGCCAAAGTCGGATTTCTGTTTGCTCAACCTGCCAGAGAGAAATGTAGAACTGAGAGTCTGCAGGAGAAACAGTACGCTGAAGGCAGGGGAACAGAGATGAAGTAGATAACCATATAACCAGAATAGATCACCACAAAGTTTTGTTTTTGACCGACACTGACTTCTTTTTAATCATAAAATATATAGCCTTGAATACCCCGCCTGGGGCTAATAAAGGATTGTCTTATCTTACCAGCTACTATAAAAAAAATCAATCATTGACAAGTTGTAGTTGGTAGCCGACAGAAAAAACATCATCTGGGCGTCTCTAAAAGTTTTATTATGCTGACGTTCCGATCTGTGACTCAAAACTGTGATATGATCTTTTGTGATCGAAACCAATACCGATAAAGTTCAGTGAAACTCGATTGCCTATTGGATACCACAGAAGAAATACTAAAATCGAAACCATGAATTCCATGTACTTTAACATACCCTCCTTTATTACCGTTAGCATGCTCTTTTTTAGCAAATTTCTTATAAATATACACTCCGCCTCAAGTTTCTCTGCAAAAACTACAGGATTACATGTGAACACATCATGATAACGTTATAATTTATCTTCACCCAGTACTAATTTTAACTAAACAGAGCCTGAACGCATCATAATGTAACTGAACTGAACCTCCGTTTGTGAGCCATTAGCGGTGCTGCTAACGTTACTAGCTCTCCTCCTGTTAGCCTGTTAGCGGTGCTGCTAACGTTACTAGCTCTCCTGTTGGTTTAAACACAGATTGGTTGTTTACAATGTAACATTATCAGAGATCAGAGACTAGAAAAGCATAAATGAAGTCCTGATCTCATATTTTACTGAATATTGGAGGATAACGATCGTCAGGAAAACTTTATTGAACACTGTGATGGTTAACGTTAGACTGTGGAATAAATCTGGGGTACACATGTGGACAGTATTATTTTATTGATCAGTCTGAGATGAACCTCTCTGTTAATGTGTTCATGGAGGTCAGATCCTGTTCTGTAAGTGTGTGTGTGTGTGTGTTTTGGCATTAGCTTGAAGACTTGAGTTTCTCTTCCCACAGATTTTGTTTTCATGACCTCTGCCACCAGAATACCTGAGAAATCTGAGCCGTTGGGAAACGATCCAGGATGAAGGTATCTAAGAGTGATTTACCTTCATCCTCCTCATCCGTGAAACACCTTCTGATTTATGACCTCACGTGAGGGAGTGGAGTCACTGATAGAGGCTTCGGCATCAGACAGATATCTCAAGTTATTATATTAGATTTGATTCGTTCCATTTTTTCCCCGTCAAATAAATATATTCATAATAACAGTCCAAAAACTATAATATACGGTTGTATAAAATGTCTTTAAGATATTTCGAGGTAGCGTTAAAATTTAACTGAAGCTCTCAAAGCCTTTTGATCATATCAGGTTGCACCACATGCAGAGACAATTCAGATTTCATGCCGAACGGACAATAAAAGACATAATTTATAAACACTAGATGTGTATAGGGAAAAATAAAAAACTACTAGATATCAGCATGAAACTTCCCCAGTTGATTACTGACATTAAGACAATTATTTTTTGTATTACAAGTTTTCTGAAATGTTGTGTTTAAATATGAGAATGAGGCATTATCTAATGGTCACTTTTGGTGAATTTAGGAGAAATCTACAGACGCAAACAGACAAAGTAGTAAAATAAATGTTTTCTCTCCACTCGTCATGTGTTATGGAAGAAAAATAGACCAACAATGCAACAACAAAGCTTTTCTAGTAGAAACACAGAGAAACATGTCTGTCTGATGAAGTCATGTGCAGCCAGAAGTCAGAACTGTGCCGAGCTTCTTCTTCGTCTGTGAAAAGGTCGCTGTGGCAGCTGCTTCCTCGTTCTCCATCTGTGAAATGTATACGTTCAATGCGGGCCTTTTGTTGCTCGGCGGCGATGGCACTGACCCGGGGTCAGCAGTTTGAATCCCACCGTGGATATACCCATTGTGAAAATATACACACGGTCTCTTATATTTAATGTGGACCAGGTGTCATCCCAACCAGGCCGGAGGGGGAGTGGAGGATGAGATGCAAAAAAAGAATAAGAAGTGAAGAAAGACATGTTTTTCAGTGTTTGTGCACGCGATCTGTGTTTTCATCCCGTCTGCTGTTCTTTCTCACAGCAGCATGGAGGTTTGTTGTTCTTGCAGATCTTTATTTACTCTGTAAAGAAATGACTTCTGGCTCCTGAAGAAACTTTTAGTCTGAAACCGGTTCAGCATGTTGGGTTTACAGTTGAAGCCCCGTTAAGGTCATGATTTATGACTGCAAAAATGAAAATAGATGTGGTTTATTGAGTAATTTGTTAGACTCAATAATCGGTAAAGACGGTATTTAGCAGGATGTGGCTGCAGGGAGAATGTGTTAGATCTCTACTCATCAGTTTGTCATTGCACATGTTTGTGATGTGATTCTATTTGCAAAATGTCGTGCACCAGATCTGCTCTCATGTTGATCTGCACAGACTCAGGTCTCAGCTGTGATCTGAAGTGTTTATTTAACCTTCAAGTTCATTTTTTACAGACAATATGTGGGTGAACATAAAACAATAATAACGTCTAAATAAAACGTGTCTACTTTATTACATTACTACGATATACTACATATTCTACATTATTTTCATTATTAGACTTTGATCTTATTGTGTTTATTATCTGACGTTGTTCTTTGGTTGTATTGTTTCTGATGTAACGCAGGTTTGATTATGAGTCAAATATGTCACTCTATTACTTGTGACACATAACGGATATTAATGTGTACTCAGTTATGCCTTTCTGCCGCTCAAAAACAACACATCGCTTGTTAAGAAATAAATCTTTAATTTAGCAAATTTTGCAGTTTTCTCTGAAATGCTTTCTTTAAAATATCTCCAAGTGTGTAATATTGGCATCATTCAGGATGTGCTTATCCTAAAAAACAAACAGGAAACTGCACAAAAGGTTAGGCAGCTCGCAAACCGGTAAAGACTGATGCTTCAGGGTCGTTTCCCCGTTGACGTGACGCCGACATGATGTAGCGCTGACGATCTTGAAGCGGTGGGTTTGGAAGCAGAGGTCAGTTGGAGTGAAGTCTCACGATCACACGAGTCATGATTCACGCTGGCGTTGATGATGGAGCTCTATAGCTGAATGTTCTGAGCTCCACAGCAGCTTAAAGCCTCAATCACTGGATCACAGTGCAAAGAGACACACCTTTTACTCCAGTAAATATAAATGACTGCAGTCAAAGTAGACTTTGTTTTTCCTTTCTTTTTATTGACTCACATTTTCCGATGTCTGTTACATGTCTTTACTGACTTATTAGCGGTTGATTTAATTGCTAAGTGTCGACGGAGTGGGTTGTTGTTGATGGTGATGGTGTTGCTCACATGTTGATACGGACGGATGTCAGTGACGTTGATCTCTGACACAAAGAATCTTTTCACCACGCAGCCTTCAGAAGAGACCGAGTGTTTTATGATGTCACAAAGGAGGTCAGGGGTCAGTCGGGGGAATTTCACATCAATCTTTGTAGAATGTGAGGATGTTTTACAGTCTGGACAAAGTGAATCCGTATTCAGAAATCAGATTTTTTTTAAAGGTGCACTGCAATGAATTAGCATATTCTCCTGATCCCCTGGATTATGATGTTTTATTTAATCTGTCCTTCATGACGCTGTGGGATTTATCCTAAAGAGAAGCTCGAGGTCTGTTTGGTTTTTGGGTTCCTGTCGTCTTCTTCAGTCCTTTTCTTTTTTTTCTGACCTCTGTAAAGTTGTTTGTGTCGTCTCTCTGTCACGCCACACGGCTCTCGTTGGTCACGCTCGTCGCCGTGAGTCGGGGAATAACCTTCAACAGTCCAAACATTCAAGAGTGAAGGAGTACAGGGACGCCACGGAGAACAGATGTGACCCGTCCATCTGGACTCTGACTCTCTGGTCCAAGGTGTCACTCTGTCACTCTGCTCATGTTTCCTGTCAGGGTTTCACGCCGTTTTCACACAGAGGCTGAACCACCGATCAGCTGAGAGCTCCTTTCCTTACGTAAACAAACCTGAAGAGGGTTTCCTGTCTTCACCACCGTGACTCATTGTCAGTGAATGCAGCTGAAGTTCAGCACACAAACACACACACATCAGATGACAGCTGGTTTACGACTACATCCACACTACTCCGCCGTTTTAGGACCCCTAAAACGGCAACGTTTGAAAACTTGGACGGGCAGAAACTATTTACTAACGATGACATAGACATCCACTCACACTACTCTATTGTGTTGCATCAGTTACAAAAAGTCCTTCCCTTATTCGTCACTCTGTCAAAAGAAAACCTACGACAGCCTTGATTACCGATTGACTACCAGGTTAATTCAACACAAGATTATTTCATATTTCGGTTATTGAAGTAGCCATGTTGCTTCTTTCCCATCTCTGTTGAGATCTGCACATGCTCAGTACGGATCGGGTAGCTAGAGACAAGTGTTGTTGTTGTTCCTGTGTAGCGTGAATTAACTTGCAGAAACCTGATCCAGAATTTAAGGCTGCTATTTCTGATATAAGCTGTTGCCTTAAAAAACTTTATTTTTAAATAAAACATATATTTTTTTATTTTTTTATTTGATTATTTTATTTGATAATTTTATTTATTTATTATTTTATATTTAAAAATATATATATTTATATTAACATCATTTTTTATATTTAAAAAATATATATATTTATTATTATTATTAAAAAAAATATGTATTAATTTAGATGCATATGAAGGAAAGCAAGGGTTTGAACTCTAGCTTGTGTCCACCTGTTTCTTTACTGAGTCATGTTGTCCAACATTCTGACAAACAATAGTCTCTTTCTATTAAAGACACATAAACCATATTGCGTATGTATCTACCTGACCTCAGACACTTTAATCTGGTCGGCCCTAATCTCTCCCGGTAGGTGACACACTTCTGTCCCTGTGAAGTCGGGTGTCACTGCTGGTGACCCGTATCGGGGCAAAGACAAAGCATCTGTCTGCTTAATTAATATTCAATCACAAGCTCCGCCCCCAAAACCAGCGAGAGTGACATCTGGTGCATTGTGGGTCGACCCAAGCCGCCTTCTCATCACATGTTTTATTCAAATATAAGACAGCTTTCACTCAGACACATGACTGTTTGTAACGTGATTCATTTCAAATACTCGTCGGCATATTTATGGTAACTTTAAAAGTTGTGAAATCTAGTAAAGCATTTTACATAATTTATTTTTAATTAAGCTCTAGGAAACTATTCTGAGCTGAGTAGCTTTGGGAAGGAATGTATTCACTTGATTTATTGTCTACAGTTAGAAGAGGAGATTGTTAACTCTCCTATGTCTGTACAATTGATATGAAGCTACATCTTGTAGCCTTAGCTTAGCATAAAAACTAGCCTGGCTCTGTCCAAAAGGTAACAAAACATATATCACATATTTACTTTCTTCCTTGGAAGTTGAACTATTTCATATTAAAGGAGATAATTCCTCAAGTGTATGAACATACTATACATATATTATATATCTATCTTTAGGCACCATTAAGACCATACATTTGGAGGCCAAAGTAAATTTTTGGTGGCCCCAAAACAGTGAAACAGTGAAACAGAAAAAGGCAATTTAACACATCATCCTCTACTGTGACATTATCAGAATGAAAACATGTATTTAGCTGTTAAAACTGAAAAATCTTTTTCTGCCAGAAAAAGTCACCGTGTGGACACAGGTTTAAAAAAAAAAAAAAAAAAAAAGGCAACCACATTTTTAGTGTTGGCAACCATACGCTGATGCCTGGTTGCCTGGCGACCACTTTTAAAAGTTGCTGTGGATGTCAGCGGTGATGTTGTGAACATCGCTCATCTGGCTGCTGTTTGAGGCCACGATCACATCGAGAAGCGTCGCTACAAACCATCTCGTCGTTTCTTTAGACACGCATAAAAGTTATTACTTCAAACTTCCCGATCCTCTTATTCTTATTCATAAACGGGTCTGTGGAGCTGCAACAAAGTTGCTCTGTAACCCCAAACACTGTCTGGACTGTGGAGACCAGATCACGAGCACCGTTTCCCTTCTCCCTCCTCGTCTCTCTGTGAGGGTGTTCCTGTTGATCCACGGTTCACCCTGCTGTGATGTCACGCCCAGTGGAGCCAGACTAATCACAGCCACCTCCCAGGATCATCCCACACCATTCGTCTTCTAGACAGCTTCTACTGCTTAGTCAGAGTAGAAGAAGAATGCTGTTCTCACCAAATGTGAAGCAAGTTTTCAAGTTACTCGTGGGAGTTTGATGGCGGGATTGTTTGTGTTTATTTGCGTCACTGGCTAGACAAATCGGAAAGGAACAGGGGTTTTCCTCTGTAAAGACAAGGTTTCATCAATCATGGCTGAAATAACCACTATTGTTGATTAATATATATATTGTTGAGTCCCAGATATCCTGAGGAAACTAAACACTGTCGTGTCCGGGTTCATCATTTCACAGAGCTGTATTCACTGTATCTATCAAGCCACACATCAACTCATTTACTACAGCAGTTTGAACCCAAAATAAACAGACTTAGCTGCAAGTTAATTACATTAAACGGATAAAAAAAATGCCAAAATAACTACATTATTATGCCAAATTGTAAAAAGTCTTAATTCATGTTTTGTTAGGTTTGTCCGCAAGAAGACAAGCAAGCGACTTTTAAAATGCTTGTTTTTTAAATGGAGTTTGGATTCATCAGCGCTAGGCTATGCTAAGACCTTAGCTGCTCCATCAACACTCAAAATAACAGCACAAATCCATCCAAACTCCATTAAGAAAAGAAGGATTTTAAAAGTTGTTTGCTCGTCGTCTTGCAGACAGACCTAACAAAGCTTCAATTCAGACTTTTTACAAATCTTCATCATTATGTCATTATTTCGGCATCCTTTTTAACCCTTTTATTGCAATTAAATCACAGCAGAATTGTTTATTTTGTGTTAATACAGCTGTAGTGTTGTACAAAATTTGCATCTACTCGCGTCCATTCGCATCTTTGCATTGACTTTGTACGTAATCGCTTCACCCAAACAACTCGCATGTCTTCCTGGACCTCAAACGTTGGTTTCTCCTTCAGTGCAGTTCATCTGTTCTTGACCCAGCCTTGTGAAGATGCCAATTAAAAGCCCCTTTATCTCATCGTGCCCTTAAAGGCAGCTCGTTCTGCACACAGTGACTGTTGGAGTGGCCTGTGTGGAAGACTTCAGCGGTCTCTAAAAGCATTGTTGGCTCTGCTCTCCGCTCACATTCTTGCAGCTCTCGGCCTCCTGACCACACAAGAAGGAGGAGAGACCGAGCACTCCTCAAATATTTGCACAGTAATTTCTGGTTGTTTGAGCGAGTTGTGTGAAGAGTGTGAAGATCCGTGACATCAAGGAGGGAGATTAATGGACGACTGACGGTCTGAGAGTTTAATTAGCAGTAGCTGATGGGTGAGGTTTGGAGCTCGTTGATGACGGAAACCAAACCGCACAAACAAAGCGACGAGTCCGTTCTCGTGATGGAAACCCGTTTAATGAGAGGGCGCTGCTGGTCACGCATAACTGAGAGGAGAATGCTGAGTCTGGGGTCTTTCACATGTGGAGAAAGGACATCTTTAACCCCCCACACCCTTCACCCATCACCCTCCCCCGCACACACACATCTCCTCCTCTACTACTTGTGAAGAAGCCCTGGGTTTTGGTAGATCCTCCTTCTGAAATTAACCTTAAATCACTCAACTTCTTTGAACCAGGACTGCACAGACAGATTAAATGGAAAAATGTAGGTCCCTTTCCCTCATTCTGCCCACAAAAAAAACAAAAAGTGGTTTAGTTTCACAATTCTGTGAGAAAACATGAAAATATATGACAAATATAACAATAAAAAAGAGTGTAAAAACATTCACAGAAGTTTCTATTACATTTCTGAAGAATAAATGAAGGAGTTTGATTAAAGGCCTTAAAAACCTCCAGAATAAAAGAAACTCAAATGTGAAATACTCCCCCATATTTAGGGCTTTTATTTTGATAGGTAAGAACAGAAGTAGATGCTTCTTGTCTCCTCAACATGGAGATTATTTTGTCTTAATCAAGACAACAAACTTTATGACTTCTTTCAACTTTGAGATATCACCACAAATCAGATCCACTCCCTTCTTTTGTACCTTTCACAATAAAAGCCTTAGACCTTTAACTGTTCACCAGAGGAAACTCAAATTCACTCAGAGCCTTTCGCCAACAGGAAACTCAATGAAATATTTGCTCTGAGTCAACAACATCCTGGTAGTTGATCCTCTGCCTGAATAAATATATTCAAAGCTTTTTACTGAGCTATTCAAACCTGCATCTCTGCCGGTTTGAATAGCTCTGATGTGAGGAGTATTTTACCTTTTGTGTTTATTCATCACACCGTGCAACTTTTATTATTTTCTAGCATTAAGTGAATGGTGGAAAACATTAATCACAGTTTAAAAGTTCAGCAGTTGGTCATGTTTCCTGGATGTTCCTGTTGCAGCTTCATAAATAACTCTTACACATAAACACGTTGGGGACATTAAGATTCATAGATTTGAATGAAAGGGCGTGGAGTCGCTGCAGAGAAACTGGGACTGCACTGTAACGTGATCCGTTCAGATGAGTTTATACACCAGAGACTTGTTCTTTTTCACGTCTGATAAACTCTACAGGACGTCAGCAGACGTTTGGAATCACACGGAGAGCTGGAAGGTCGCTCAGAAATTACAGCTGACCGATTAAAAAACCTGAAAAATTAAGGTGGGGGTGTTTAATTGTACCCAGATCAGCCTGACTGCTACTTTACAGAACCTTTAGTTTAGTCCTGAGCTCTCTCTCTCTCTCTCTCTCTCTCTCTCTCACAAGTTTCAGGAGATTTCATGTGGTAGAGGAGAGAAGGAAACTCTGGTTCAGGATCCGTGTGTTGATCCGGACCTGGAGCCTGGATGTGTTGCCGGGCAAGTTGAGCTGCTTGTATTTTTACCGTGCCACCGGTGTGTTTGTGCTGAGAGAGGCGGATAACAAGTCTGTAACTAAACACACACTGATGTTTGCTTTAGAATCAGAGCAAAAAAAAAGTGCTGATTTAATGTTTTTATTTAAGATTTAACATGTTTTGTGTTGCGTCCTTCAGTTTGTGCAGACATATGGACACAAAGGAGTGAAAGGTGCTGTGGAGGATTTATTTATTTAAGTAATTATTTCCTGAAATGTGCAAATGAAAGGAGAAGACAATGGAATCATCTTGCTTGGTTGGCTTTGGTATCGAGGTCACAAACACACACACACACACACACACACACACACACACACACACACACACACACAGTAACAATGCAGAGCGACCCCATTGGCTAACAGACCACGCACTCCCGTCCAATGAGAGCATGCAACAGAAAAATGCGCAGCCTCACTCACAAATAAAATCAACATGTTTTTCTTTAAAAAAAAAAAAAAAACATTTTCCCCTCAGTGAAATGGGATTGTTTTTTTAATGCAAGAAATAATCAGGCCGATCAATCAGCTGTGGTGTGTTATTGATAACCTGCTGACATCCCATAGTGAGGTCAGAGGAGAGACAGATTGTTGTTTGGGGGTTTAAACTTCTGTCATGTGAGTTTTTACTTTCGGTTACATAACAGTGGGAGCAGTCGGGGGGAGGAGGGGGAGGAGGGGGAGACGCCCGCGGTGACATCATCGGCAGAGCGAGTCCACTTCTGAGGTTCTTTTCTGGGAAGCTGGCCTGCGTGAGCTTGTAGAGAAGATGATCTCACTAATTGATGAGAAAAAGTCTGAAAACGTTTCTTTAGAAACCTCATCGTGTCGAGGAATTCTGTAATCCTTTAAAAGTTTGAGGTAGAGAGGTGAAGACACTACAGGTGAATAGGGCAAACGAATGAACTAATAAATATCAGCATGAAACTTCACCAGTTCATTACTGACATTACGATGATTATTTGAAGTTTTCTGAATAATTGAGCATTATCTTATTAAATATTTGCCTATTTTCCTATATTTCAGACTCAGGGTCTGGTGTTTACACGCCTCCTCTCAGTGACGTCTTCAGCTTGGCTCTTTCTGTAGGAATCTGTGGTCGGACTCTCCGCTGAGCTTCACCGTCTCTGCCCGGTCGGCGTTTAACTCCCAACGCAGAGGAATCCATAAAAACGCAGTGTGTGTGTTTTTACGAGACTTGATTTGGTTTCATCAACAAGTCTGAGTTAATGTGTGAACTGTAACCAACACAACACGTTCACAAAGAGGTCGGACGGGTGAGGCGACTTTCTTTTGAGGGGAGAAAAGATAATACGGAGCAGAGCTTAAGAAGTTGGAGAAAGTAATGAAGAAATTCCTCTCCCTCTCTCTCACCCCGCTGCTCCCTCCCTCTCTCCCCCTTTCTACTGGCCTCCTGTGCCTAGTTTCTCCTGATGTTATGGGGAGGGACGGCAGTAATCCTGGGAGTCCTCCAAGCCTCAGCTCATACGTGAAGGATTGGAGTGTTATCTATATAAGGTAACAGAGAAAAGCCTCAGATCAGAGAGAGAGAGAGAGAGGGAGAGTAACCGATCGGCAGATAAAAGAAGAAACGGAACATAAACACGAGTCCTGACGGCAAACTTTTGATGTGAACGTCCACTGATCCATGAAGGAGGAGGAATCTCTGTGATCCCTGCTTCTAGTTTTCTTCTTTCCGTTTTACACGGTTACTCAAAGACACACACATTTCCTTCACACACACAAGGAAACGTGTCTGTCTGTTCAATGAAGCGTAGCTGAAAGAGTCCACTCTCAGATAACAACGCTTGTTCACTTGTTAAGATTTTTCTCTTTCAGTTTCATTTAGAAAACATCCTCCGGTTCTGACCAGTGAAGTCAAAGCTTCATGTCTTAAAGCTGCATTCTCTCTCCTGTCCACCAGGGGGCGACTCCTCTGGTTGTATAGAAGTCTATGAGAAAATGACTCTACTTCTCTCTTGATTTATTCCCTCAGTAAACATTGTAAACATGAGTTTATGGTCTCAATCTCTAGTTTCAAGTCTTCTTCAATACAGCATGATGTTCATTTAGTAAATGATGCTCCATTTAGAGTCAAACAGACCATAAAGCAGGGGATGCTTTAGGGCGGGGCTACACACTGATTGACAGGTCGACACCAGAGACGTATACGGCGTCTCTACGTCACTCCTGCTCAGTCCATATATGGTCATTTCCTGTTCACTGGTTGCAGAAAAAACATGATGGCCACAACCAAAACACCAAACTGGAGGCTTCAAACCTTCTAACATACAGTCTATGCTATTTACACATCGAGCAGACATAAATCAGGTAATAAATTAATTGAAAAGTAGAGTCATTTTCTCATAGACTTCTATTCAACCAGAGGAGTCGCCCCCTGATGGACACTAGAGAGAATGCAAGTTTTTAGACACTTCAACATCGGCTTCACTCTGCAGAACCAGAGGTTGCCGCCCGGTAAATAGGCTATGGTTCGCTAAAATGTTAGCCGTATCCACTTTATACGCTGATGATATGTTGGTGTTTTGTTTAATTGTTGTTCTGCTGCTGTGAAGTGGCCAAGAAATGCTTCTTTAAGTGGCGAATGGATTCAATACCACTTGAACAACAATCATAGTTGTTAATCTGAGACTTTCCACTGCAGCTGAAGGATCTAGAATCTTGTCATTGAGCTTTACTGTGATCATAAGATGCTAAAGGAAACTTCTTTCCTCTTTTAAAGATGAAGGCAGGCGTGTCCCTCAAACATGCATCTTATTAACTTGAGCTCAGCTCGTCATAAAGGGCCACAGGAACATGTGACTCCAAGTGGAACTGGACCCTGATGGGAATAACCACCTCTGGAAACTCTATCTGCTCGCTCTATAAAGTACAATGCAGCTGCTCGGATCTGGTTCGCTGCCCCCGCGAGGCTTCCTGGTGACTTCTGATATTTAGGAAAGGCGAGGCCGGCTGGACGCCAGAGGCCATGTTGCAAAAAAATAAAACACCCAGTTGTTTGTGAGGAGATTCGGTTTCTTGTATGACAGCGTCAACCTCAAACGCCAGAGTCGCTGCCTCAGCAGCTTCGTGCATAAGCCCACAGCTGAAACACGTAACGGGATATGTATGAGAAGTATTTACCGCCACATGTTCCTCCAGGGCAGACAGGCATGTTATTTGCATTTTTTTTTTGTTCCACACATTCTCTTTTATTTTTAAACAAAACAGAACAAATCAGGAACATACACATATGGCGAAATTAAACCACAAAGAATTTTTGGGGGATGTTGTCCAATTATAAACACATATGTCCTTGATTAAAAATAAAATAAAAATAGAAAATAGAAAATATATAAAATAAAATAAATTAATTAATTAAAATGTTAAATAAAAAATAAATTTAATTTAATTATGTTAAAATAAAATAGAATAGATAAAACATTGGGGGAGGAATTTACAGTTGCGTAGAGTGCTTTTTCGTCAGGATTAATTGCTGTTTTGTTGTTTATACTTGAATCATAATTTAGCTCGGGCCCAAATATGCGTTAATGTTTAAACCAATGAAGTCTAGAGTTAATCAGATATTTCTTTGTGTCAATGAATCACATGAAAAAAAAAACGGGAAGGAAATGATCCTACTAAGCTTTATCTGTTTATCACAGCCTGATATCTCTTCTTCCTGTGAGCCATTGAGCTCCATTAAAAACACATCAATAAGCCTCACTGTTGCACTTGGTGACATGTTCCTTTATCACTATGAACACACATACTGTGTTTACTGTGACTCAACCCGACATTCACCGTCCTGCTGCCACTAATACTCTCAAGAGCTCCACATGTGCGACCTGAGACTTCACCCACCTGTCACTAAAAGAGGCCACACATTCAATTATGTCTAACTTTAAGCCTTAATATAATTCAAACAGTTGAGTTATATAAATATACATCCCCTGTATAGTCGTCACAAACAGGGATGTTAGCCATAGAGACCAAAACCGTCTTGGTACCAGGCTGTAAACACGTTTATTTGTCCTGTAAAGTTAAGCATTTTAACATTGAGGTCTATGGGGATTGACTCGCTGTTGGCGCCTCATGTGGTCATTTGAGGAACTGCAGTTTTTGTCACTTCAGCGTTGGATTCATTCCTCTCGTTTGATCTAAGTTCTTCTCTAGTCAGCTGACTTCTGAAAATGTTCCTGCAACACTTTAATTTCAACGGTTACCTACGTACAGGTACATGACCTTTTGACCTCTACATCAACCCCATCCTACGCATTAGGAGCAATACAGAGATCTATTATTAAGCATCTGGAATTGACCTAGTCTATATTGTTTCGATCTTCTTCTTCTTTTTAATTTCCTGCAGACTAGGAACAGGAAGTGTATTGCTAAAATCAGAATCTATATTTAATGCTTTTATTGTGAAAAGAGAATATAGTGTATTATAGTTTATATAACAATCTGAGTGTGTTTCATCATGTTCAGTGTGTGTGATATCAGAAGGGCAGAAGGTCAGGTTGAGACACACACACACACACACACACACACACACACACACACACACACACACCACTCCTCCCTCTAAACCAAATCAGACCTCTATATGTTGCTCTAGCTTGTTTGTTCAGCTGCAGAGGAGATCCTCCTCCTCCTCCTCCTCCTCTCCTCCTCCTCCTCCTCTTCCTCCTCCTCCTCCTCCTCTTCCAGCAAAGTGGAGGTTAGATTCCATAGTTTCACAGAAACCTCTCTGGGGCACCGGTGGCAGCATCGTACAGCAAACAGATGTTGTATTTTCAGATTTACTCTCTTCGGGGGTTGAGACCTTGCTGAGCAGATTTAAGGACTTGTGTGTTTTTATTACTGGGCTGAAACTCCCACAGGTGCTTTTAGAGGGAAAGAGGCCGGCTCGCTTGTTATTATTACGAAGAGACTCTTCCTGAAAATGTTATTTATTTTTCTGTTTTGGTTGTGTGTGGTTTTTTTTGTTGGTGAAGCTAAAATGAGAGGAAATATCCTGAAGAGTTTCCACTATGAGAGAACGAGTGATAACGTATCTTTAACCACACACTGAGAATGTTAAAGCCTGGAGCTCAGCGTTCCTGCTGACTCTGCAGAGCTGTGAGTGGATCTGATGTAGATATGAAAGTGTGTTTTAAGGATTTGTAAAGTTGTTTTTTAGCCTCTTGACTGCAATCTGCTGAGGGACGAAAAAAAAAGCCATCTGGTGGAGTTTGGCCTCCATTAGAAGCAGCTTGAGTGCATGAAGATAAGTTTTCCCTCCACCACCTCTGCTGCTCGCCGGTGGTCTGAGTACGCCTCCACCCACTGCAGAGCACACACCCAAAACTGTGAGCAGGGAGGTAAAAACAGTCCTCGATGCGTTTCTTATATTATAAATAAAGATGTGAGCGTTTACTCTTATGGCAGATTTTGAACCCCAAAGCAGTTTCTTTTTCTCCTGTCAGGTTTTTCTCTCTGTGGTCTTTATTTCACTGTAATATAAAAGTCCTGCTCCTCTATGGAAACAGAACAATCATATAGAAGTAGAGAGAACTCTGTTATAATGACATAAATCATAAAAAAGTTAAAAACGCAAGTTGAATTTCTTAGATTATTCATTTTACAAAAATTGGCAAACAATGGAATCTATATAATTAACTTGGTTCAAAGTGCTGCAACTGTAACCAATGTTGGGGAGAAAAAATGGAGGCTCTACGTTTTAGATATATTTAACTTTTTACATTTGTACAAACTCTACTTCCAGCCTCTCCTCCTCTCTCCTCTCCTCTCCTCCTCTCTCCTCCTCTCCTCCTCCTCTCTCCTCTCCTCTCCTCCTCTCTCTCTCCTCTCTCCTCTCTCTCCTCCTCTCTCTCCTCTCCTCTCTCTCTCCTCTCCTCTCCTCTCTCTCCTCTGTGTTCAGCAGCCTGAAGTTCAGTCAAAGTTTCACAGATTTGTTGTCACATGACTGTTGTTCTCAGATGAATCAATCATGTCTTCATAGTTTCACTGAGGAGCTCAGAATTTAATGTTTTTTACAGAATCTGGTTAAAGCAAACCGTTTATTTGTGGCGAGATTTTAAATGAGACATGTAGAATAAAATGTTGCTGATTAAATATCAAACTTTAACGCTTCATTTCAGCTGCTTTTTCTTGGGAAGCGTTCATCAAACATGATGTGTTTGAGGATCCTCGGAAAGATACAAATCTGCCGATCGTGACGGTTTTTACAGCGTCTGGCTGTGATAAAAGGTGAAGTTTTGGCGATTGTTTAAAGAAAACATGCTTTTCCATCTCACTGGCGGGTTTTGGGTTTAAGAGGGTTAAAGTTTGGTTTAGAACCTTGTGGCTTCAGCAGAAGAAAAGTCTCCAAAGTGGTTGGAAGTGTAATAAATTACAGCGTCAGACCGTTGTCACGTGAGCGTGTAGGTTTAATAAAGTGCTTTAGCCTGTTTCCCAGTGTTTCCTTTGGTAAGTGCTCTGCTTTCTCACGTCACTCAAAGCTGACTTTAACGCTGACCTGTCGGGGTTTTCATTTCCATCATCCTTCAGAGAGAACTGAGACACTGGAGCTTGTTTCCTCTCTGTTGTATGAAGCCTCTGAGGGCCGAGGAGGCTTCTGGTCCAAACTGCATCATTGACCTGTCCTAGTTTAGCTCCAGTAACCAGACACAGCTGAGCAGGAAGCCTTGTTTTTACAGGGCTCTCTTTTTAAAGCAGTTGAAACTTTAAATAGTCAGCTGGAGGGTTTCTTTTTTCAACGTTAGCATCGTTAGCTATCCAGCTACAGCGAGTAGAGTCTGGATGAGACCTCTGCTTTTGTCTACCTTCTGTTACTTTATTCCAAGAGGTTTCTCTTTAATATGCATCAACAATGGAAAGCTTGACAAACGTTCTTTGTTCTTTAATCGTCCTCCTCAAGTTGATTCAGCACTCCTATCATAACCAGTAGAGTGTACCAGTATAGTGATGTTTGTAGTGTGTCTGTATGAGTGTTTTACTACAGTAGATGGAGTTGTGACGGAGAACTGAAGCTGTTATCTATGCTCTCTGAGTTACTCTGGTGAATCTGAACTAACCCTCGAAAACCCCAAAGTCACAGACATTAACACAAACAGACTAACAGGTGGAGGCAGCAGTAGAGCAGTAGCTCCTGTGTTCTGAGAGGTTAAATCTCTGTTTGTGTGAATGTAGTCTGGTGTCTTTGTAGAGAGCATAGATAACAGCTTCAGTTCTCCGTCATAAAGGTAAAGAGGTGTAAATATTCTAAATATAGCGTTCTCTTAAACTGATATTGATTCTTTTAGGAGTCTAAAATACGTCCACAGCAGAACATTGATCTGCTCCGTGCTGGTTCTCCTGTCTGTTTCTACAAACATCTGCTGTAGTGAAACACTGACTGTGGAGGAGAACCTCACACAGACACACTGATAAACATCACTACTGTACCTTTAAGGTCAGTTCACTTTCAGATGTTTGGTGGGACTGAATAATGTTTTCGCTCCGTCTTCTTCTCACAGTCAGAGGATCGTCCTACATTCTTGTGGGTTCTGAGTTGCGTAAAACTGTCGCCGCACAACCGGGCCGTGTGTCGCTGATGCCATGTCGTTTGGCTGCACCCACTAATTTCACATCATGACATAACAACGGGACCCGTCATTACCGCTGCAGGCAAAAGAGAAAGACGGCTGGTGGATCTCTGGAGGAACAGAATGGTGGATCTGGAGGCAGAGCTGCTCCTTAGCCTCAGATTTATGGCCACAAAGAGAATCTGCTCTTTCAGCTCGCTCTGTCCTCGGGGTCGGCCATTCATGGAGCACTTCCATGAGAGAATCCTCCAGGGTGTTCAGGAGTCAGGCCTACTTTATACAAACCTGGGTCCACTTTCTTTCTTTTTCCCTCGGGGGAGTAAAGAGCTGCATTGAGAGCGTCAGAGAGAACAGGAAGCAAACACATGTAGAGATCACAGCCATGTTTGGTTTGACGGCAAAGACTTTCAGGATTGTTCCTCACATAATGAAAAACAAACCTCGTACTTTCCAGCGCTGCGCTCTCTAGAGATTCATCTGAGCTATAAAAAAACACAGTATTAAATCATAACAAGATGTTTTTCTGCAATCAACTAATAATATGTTTGCTCTCTTTCTCTTCCATGTCCTCCTCTCACGCCCTGCTGCTCTCCATCAATAGGTAAGTACAGATTACATTTAGATTTTCCATCTGTCTGTAGATTAATTATGTTATTTCATATTTTCCCACATTGGTTGGGTAGTTTTCTACAGTGTTGTTCAGACTCTGTGCAGACACTCCTGGTTCACGGCGGGGCCACACAGCTGAGGTACGCTGAACTGTGGAAAGGGTCTCTTACGTCTCCGTGCACATGTGGCCCGTTTCCATGGAGACGCCCATTTTAAACCAATGCGGACGACGGCGTCCTTTTTTTTGACATGAGCTGCTGGCGTTGAGTTTCTGTGAGGAGCTGATCCAGCTGTGGTTCAGCCGGCTTAAACCCTCAGGTTCAGAGACACCTTCACAGCAGAGGCCTTCATAAATATCAATCTGCATAGTTTCATCTTCTCCCAGACGAGTTGGCAAACTTTAAACGTTGAATTAAAACTGTTAGCAGCATCTAAATATCTGGTTGTTTCATGTTTGGTTGTCAGAATCGATATTGAAACAGCAGACTTAAGTTTTAAGTATTTAACAACCTTGTGACTGTAACGAGCGGAAATTGACACGCGTCCTTAAGTATGTCACCATCTTTCCTAAATCTGACGTATTTTACAAACTTTTCTCAATTCTAAAATGTATTTAACAACCTTTTCCTAAACTTAATGAAGTAGTTTTTCTTTGAGGCTGGAGTTCATGTTGAAAGATTCTAGCGTGCGAAAATTGCGGGTTGGTGGAATTTAGTAGAAAAATGCACAAAAAAAGAGGAATAACTTTTTGTCAGATATCATATGTTGTATGAGGACACGTTAGACAGAAGGTCGATCAAACAGACTGATGTCCAACAGTTTATGAATGAATATCTGTATCCTAGCGTTGAGAGGCTAACAACAGAAAGATACTTGTGTCCCGGATTGAATATCACTTTCTTTTTCTTCTTTATGGATGTTTTGTGTGTTGGGGGGGGTCAGCTGGGTGTGGTGCTGGAAACCACCAGGACCTGGTGAGGCCTGATCCTCTCCATTGTTTCCATTCATAGAGCTGCTGGGCTTCACTCGCTGCTACTGGTTTGTGTTGGTTTATTCTGCCTCTGAGCTGGATGATGTGGGAGAGAGGACCGAGGCCTAATGACACACACACACACACACACACACACACACACACACACACACACACACACACACACACACAGATCTCTGTCAGCTCAGTCTGACCATATTTCCCAGTTAAACAGAGGTTTCCATTGCCGTCCGTCCGGGTCTAATGTTGCCCCCGTTGTCCCCCCCCCCCCCCCGTCTCTGCTCTCTGGTTTCCTGTTTCCACCTCGTTGTGCGTCTGAGGCTCCGGCTGTGAGGAGGAAACCCGCTGTGATTAATCTGCTCATACGTTTATAAAACCCCAACATACGTATGGACATTTACCTGAACTATCACTGCTTCTGTTTCCGTAACCTCTGTTGCTCCACTTGTGACCCGAGACCAGGGCGCCGTGCAGGCTGTTGACCTCTGACCCCTCAGTAACGCTGAGTTACATGCTGATGAATGAGCGGCTGCTTTGTGTGAGGCCATCGCTGTCGGTCCACAGACTCTGGATCAGTCGGTGCTGCTGCTACTGACGTCTCTGTCTCGTCCTCACGTGTGAACCCGTCGGTCTGTTTCTCATCCTCTGCTAGTCCAGTG
Source organism: Anoplopoma fimbria (assembly GCF_027596085.1). Lineage (NCBI taxonomy): Eukaryota > Metazoa > Chordata > Actinopteri > Perciformes > Anoplopomatidae > Anoplopoma > Anoplopoma fimbria. The sequence continues at coordinate 27,432,196 of NC_072456.1, forward strand.
GAAAACATCAGCACAGCGATCACATCCCTCCAATTCTTTTACTTACAAGCGTAGTTTATATTCGTTGTCGTGAAGCCAGCTAGAGCGCTCGGTCTTGCATTTTTCCTGTGACAAGAAGTTCATTGATAAAAACACTATTCACATGTCTGAGGATTTTACAGAGAAGGTCAATTCACTTTTGAATGCTCTAGAAGCAGGACGTCTTATACATCTTGATTTCAGTAAATATTTTGCAGCCAAATCAAATAGTTCACAGGATATTCAACCTTTGTTTCTTTATGATACATTTAATACTTGAATTGTTTCTATACAGGGTTTGTATAAATGTAATAAAGTAGTCCATGAATATGAGAAATGAGTTTATAGATAATTAGAATCCCTCCTGGGCATTGTGGAGGTTGGTTTATGGCAGAAAAAGGTTTTATTTCTCTGTAGATTTCTTTCCATAATGTTCTCAGACATTTAAAATAGTAACACTAGGCTCTTTTAGTGGACCTACATTAATGCCAAAGAGTTGTTTAGTGTCTGACGTCTGCAGAGTTCTCCAGTTTAAAACACTGACGTCTGCATTAATCATTAGGTTAAAAAATAATACCAAACGTTACCCTTTAACTTTTATTGCTGCAATACACATTATTTGTGTTTTGTTGTAAAATTCTTCTTAGTTTAAGGGTTTTCTTATTTTAAATGTGCATTTAAAGGTCAATATAGACGTCTGATGGAAGCAGAGCGTGCACGTGGTTTTGTTTTGCAGTTCCATAACGTCTCTTCATAATCAGAGTGACATGCAGGAGCAGAACGCTCAGTGAAGTCGGTTTGTTCTGATGAAAGATGAATCTCCTCCGCTTCTCTTTCCTTGTTTGTTTTGGCTTTTTGTCGGCGTGGAAACGTAAATTCACTTTTCCTGTCTGGACACTTTTGTCTCACCTTTTTTTTCTTTCAAACAGCCGTGTTCCCGTAAACTGACGCTGCAGACGCTGATCACATGATCTGTCTTCATCCTCCTCCTCCTCCTCTTTCTCGTGGTTAACTCTTCCCTTCCTCCCTGTAGAGCCAGGAGCTCTTTATTCTTTCTCTTTTTTTACCCGCCTCTCTTAAGGCGAGACGGGAGCACAGAGTGAAACAAAAGCAGGAGGTCAAAGGTCACACATTTTTCATTTGTGAGACTAATAGGCCAGGTGTACCTGGAGGGTACGGGAACCCAGAGAGGGACACACCCACCTAACGAGGAGGAGGAGGAAGGGGTGTGTGTGTGTGTGTGTGTGTGTGTGTGTGTGTGTGTGTGTGTGTGTGTGTGTGTGTGTGTGTGTGTGTGTGTGTGTGTGTGTGTGTGTGTGTGTGTGTGTGAGCACTTCAAAGGTCTAGAGAAAGTAGGGACTCGGTCCAAACCCAGCGGGCGATCCGTTACAGCCCACCAGGAGCTCACAGAGGTTCAGTGATGTGATACCAGACTGCAGCCAATCAGGAGGCGGAGCTGTAAAATGAACCCCGTGCTGATTTAAGGGGCAGAGGAATTTTTAGTGTTCTTAGGAGGATAGGGTGTTTCTTTCTTTTTTACAGTTATTGGTCCAGTTTTTCCTCTCTCTCTCTCTCTGTCTCTCTCTCTCTGTCTCTCTCTCTCTCTCTCTCTCTCTCTGTCTCTCTCTCTCTCTCTCTCTCTCTCTCTCTCTCTCTCTCTCTGTCTCTCTCTGTCTCTCTCTCTCTCTCTCTCTCCCTCTCTCTCTCTCTCTCCTCTCTCTCTCTCTGTCTCTCTCTCTCTGTCTCTCTCTCTCTCTCTCTCTCTCTCTGTCTCTGTCTCTCTCTCTCTGTCTCTCTCTCTCTCTGTCTCTCTCTCTCTCTCTCTGTCTCTCTACCTCTGTCTCTCTCTCTCTCTGCATGCTGCATTACAAACCCTTAATAACTGCCTTTGTTAATGTAAGGGAGAACTTAAAATCTAACTATTTAGGTCAATAAAACCGTATTTGAGATTTTTTTTACCACAAAACCTTCATATGAAATCACAGTATGTTAATTATTTATTTTTTCTCGTGAAATATTACAGTATGCAAACACTGCATATCACTCCGGCATTAATATCCCACAATGCACCGTGGTAGTGACCACAGCGTTCTTAACAGACGGTGGCGTACAGCTCTGTAACGTTGATAAAGTTTTATTCTAAGTGTTAGTTTGGACTCACATATTCTATATTCACATTCAGTGAATGAGTGACTCGGTGTTTACTGACCTCGTAATGAGGTGTCCAGAGGTCAAAAGGTCAAGGGTTTCTACGATGACCTCTGACCCTGCTGAGTGGAGGTCATCTAGAAACATGGAACGAATGCTCACATTCATGTCGTGACTTTTCCTTTTTCTCTGCCGGCGAACAAAACAAACGTTTGTGTGTTTGTTTGTTTGTGATCAGAGTCGATCTGCTTCCAGTAAGTCGTCACATGATTCCATCACGGACAGATATTTACTGTTAATGTCACATTAATCTGTTGTGACGCTGTAAACAAAGCTCGCTGCTCTTTACGGAGCTATAAAACACGCCATGCTGTTAAATCTTTACAGGAAATGTTCCTGAGCGTGTCACATGCTGAACACAAACCCGTCTCTCCTAAAACCTCCTCAGTCTGAGTGCTCTCGTTGGCGTCTTTCCTTCAACACGAACCGCTCTGGAAGTCTTTATTAAAAATGGAAAGTATTTCAAAGTCCCACATCTTGCCGTGGGACTTTGTAGTGGTAAATGTGAAGCAGATGAGGAGACGGGCCTCCATCATGCAGCGCTCCACAGCTTTGGCTGATCTTCAGTTTCAGGAAAAGTATTCCCTGAGTGCAGCAGCGTGGTTTCACATATTACCCAAACGTAATTTATTTCAAAACTGTGTGTGTGTTTAGGAAATGGAAAAGAGGTTTTGTCGTTGTGTTGGGGAATGTGTCACAAGAGGGAAGTTTTGAGGTTAGACTCCTCAGTGATGTGTATTGTTTTTGTCTACCTCGGCGGTTTGTAGGGAGGCTCAGCTTCTGAACCCGCCGTCGGGATGGAAAAGTAGTTTTCTTTAAACAACCGCCAAAACCACATCGTTCATCTGAGCCAGAAGATGTAAAAACTAACAGATTTCTATCTTTCCAACGGTCTTCAACACATCATTCATGACGAATGCTTCTGTCAGAAAAAAAGGCAACCAAATCAAGAATTCAAATTTTTCGATTTCATCAAAACATTTTATTCTACGTGTCTCATTTAAAATAATGACACAAATGAACCGTTTGCTTTAACCAGATTCTGTAAAAAACATTAAATTCTGAGCTCATCAGTGAAACTATGAAGACATGATTGATTCATCTGAGACCAACAGTCATGTGACAACAAATCTGTGAAACTTTGACTGAACTTCAGGCTGCTGAACACAGAGCAGAGAGGAGAGGAGAGGCTGTAAAAATAGAAATAGTTTAATATATATAGCACAAAGAGCCTCCAACTGTTTTTAAAAATACTTTATTAAAGAAATTCAACTCGCTTTTTTATGATTTATATCATAATAACTGTGTTATTCTGGAGCAGGACTTTATATTACAGTAAAAAATGAGGGCAAAAGGGGGAAAAATGTAACGGGATCAAAAAACAGCTTTGGTTTCAGAGGGTTCATGTGTTGGAACACAACCATGTCAGAGGTCAGAGGTCAGATACTGAATATCTTCAGTGTAATAGCCATCTGTTCTTGTGATCAGCAGCACGTTGTGTTTCGTCGTCGTAGTAACTGAAGCGGTGACATCAGATGGGGTTCACCCTCTGCTTCCTCATCATTCCTCTCCTTAAGGACAGTTTATAGATCCAGGCCGACGTCTCCTGGAGCTCAGACGTGATGTTTTGTTTCTCCTCCTCTCCAGGTTTTCTTGTGAGGACTTGTGTCGTGACCTCGAGTCAGGAAGTACAGACGTTAGAGCTCTGCAATTAAAAACAAGAGCACACCTGTGTTCTGCTTCTACCTGCTGTGGTGATGTCATCCTCTCACCTACATTTCATTCAGACTGTAAATGTCATGAAAGACTATGAATAGAAACGTTTCCCAAGCAGCTGATTAAATGACTGGTGTTGAGGGACAATAAGTATCAGACAGCTTTCAGAGCTATGCCTACAAAAAACATGTGTTGTAATATATAATAAATAAATAATAAATGAATCTAATAAAAGTCTGTATATATATATATATATATATATCTATATATATATATATGTGTATATATATATATATATATATATATATATATATACATGCATACTTTTATCAGATATATCTTAATATATATATATATAAATAAATATATATATATATATATATATTAATTAATATATAAAAAAGTTTCTCTCCATAGATAGAGATAGATATATATGCATATATATAACTATTTTTATTTATTTATTATTTTTTTAATACTAGTATTTTCCCATCCTATTTATACATTTTAATATTTCCATCCTTTCGGTACATTATATTACACATTAAGGTACATCATAGACATTTTATTAACATTATTTTTAACCTCATTTATCCATCATTTAGAATACAGCTTCTCTGGTGTTGTGATTCTGGCGAGTGATGTTCACAAAGGGCAAACAGTTGCTCTTTTATTCTTTATTGAGAGTAAATTAAAAAGTATTTTTAAAAAAAAGAAGATATCAGTTCCAGTTGGATTATAATATCGTATCATTAAGGCTTCATGTTGTTTCTCTGTCATCATCATCATCATCATCATCAGTTGGCAGGATGGCGGATTAGCTGCTGCTCGGTGTTATTCTGTCCGTGCTCTCGTCTTTGTGTTTCACTCATCAGCTGACGTTCAGCAGCGACCTTTTCTTCTCTGACAGCTTTGACTTTTTTTAGATTTTTTGACAAACAAGAAAGATGCAGATAATTTCCTTTAATTCATTTTTGATGAGTGTCGTTTAACGTTGTTGTTGTTTCTGGTTCTATTCAGGTTAGTAGCATTTGTTTCCACATTTTTCGTGCAGTTTGTACTGAAATAAATAGAGATATTAATGTGAAATGATGCTTTCATAGTGGGCAGGTGTTTGATTGATATTTAGTTTAGTACTTCTTTGATCTTCTGTGATTTAAAGCAGAATGCTGGATTGGAACTGTTCAATGTATTTTACTGATTTATCACAAAAAAGTGAATGAAGCTGTTTGTTGCCAAGTTTGCACTAATAAGGAATCAGACTTGGTGATTGGTTGGATTTCCAGCTTCTTAAATGAGAATATTTTCTGGATTCTTTCTTCTGTGACGGTAAACTGAAGATCTCTGAGTTGTGGACAAAACAAGACATTTGAGGACGTCATTTTGGGGCATTTTAAAGACCAAAAAATGAATCATTGGACCAAGAAAATAACAGACGTATTAATTATGTCACATAATAATAAAGATAATAATCTTTAGTTTAGTTTCAGCCCTGAAGTAGATCAAAAAAGTTCGGTCAGATTTTTGCTCCGTCAATTTTGAAAGTACATTTTTTTTTTTGCATTATTGTGCAAACGCTTAATATCACGTATATATTTTTTATTTAACACACTAACTCTCATCAAGAAGTATGACAATAATCCCAGAGCAATAGTGTAAAGAGTAGTGATGTCCTCTGAAACCTGACTTTGGAACTTCTTGTATTGCTGCTCAAGAAAGACTTTGTTTACATACAAGAATGATTATCTTTTCTACAATATAATCAAAAAGAACCGATAAGGGAATCGATAAGGAACCGAACCGATAAGAGTATCGATAAGAAACCGAACCGATAAGAGAATCGATAAGAAACCGAACCGATAAGAGAATCGATAAGGAACCGAACCGATAAGAGTATCGATAAGAAACCAAACAGATAAGAGTATCGATAAGGAACCGAACCGATAAGAGTATTGATAAGAAACCAAACAGATAAGAGAATCGATAAGGAACCGAACCGATAAGAGTATTGATAAGAAACCAAACAGATAAGAGTATCGATAAGAAACCAAACCGATAAGAGAATCGATAAGGAACCGAACCGATAAGAGAAAACCGAACAGATAAGAGTAAGAAACCAAACAGATAAGAGAATCGATAAGGAACTGAACCGATAAGAGTATCGATAAGAAACCAAACCAATATGACTATCGATAAGGAACTGAACCGATAAGAGTATCACTAAGGAACTGAAACAATAAGGAACCGATAAGAGTATCACTAAGGAATCGAACTGATAAGGAACCAAACCGACAAGAATACCGATAAGGAACCGAACCGATAAGAGTATCGATAAGGAACTGAACCGATAAGGAACTAAACCGATAAGGAACCGAACCGATGAGATTTTCCATAAGGAACTGAACCGAAAAGAGTATCAATAAGAAAACTGAACCGATTAGCAGGATCGACAAGAGTACTAGTATACATAAAGTCCTAACGATTCCCATTCTTAATAAAGACATCATTTAAGAATAAAAAACGTCTGTTATTAGACCTTTTAAAGTGTTGAGTGTCTATTTAAAGGTGTAAAGGTGTGGTTGTCATGGAGATGTCAGATCTCCATGAGTACCTGATCCGTATCACTCGAGTACCGCTGACGTTCCTCTGGAGCCTCCCTGCTCCTCCACGTCGTTGTTTCAGCGGTTTGGATTAACGCTGCGTCTCTCTGCAGCAGACCATAAACAGATTAGTGTTAGTGGCCCCGAGTCGGAGGCCATCTGTACCCAGCGCTGGGTGGGGAGGGGGAGGGGGGTGGAGAGCAGATGTTCCGGTGGAGCTCTGAGGTCAGTGTGGCAGTAGAGGCGTCTCTGCAGAGACACTCTGGACGCCGGCGTTCTGACTGAGATCATGGTTCTGTGCTGCGGCGCCGGCCTCCTGTCACACGGTAATGTTCGATTCCCCCGAGGAGACGCTTTACCTCCATCACACCTCTGCTCTCTGCTTCCTTGTTGGTACTTTTTTCTGCATGAGGCCCTAAAACTTAAACTACTTTCTCTACTGTCCCTTTAAACTATCAGAAGCTGCTTTTGATCATGTGGACTAACGATGTTCCTCTTCTCTAGAACCTGAAACGTCTTTGGTGAAAGTGCTTTTAACGTTTTTTAGAGGCTTAAGAGACATTTTGAACTTAAATGCATGCAATGGATTTAAAAAACAGGATTTATTTGAGCATTTAATGTACTTTTTTACCAACGCTTGTTGACAGTTCTCTGGTTGATGCACTTCGCTGGTTTGTTTTAGGTCTGAATCATTTTAAAAGTTTTAAACTTTTTGATATCTAGTTTTTTTGTTTCTGTTAGTTGTGTTTTTATCTTGAGCTTGTGTGAAACTTTTACGCTGCAATCTGAGATTCCAAAGTCTCAATGGGATTATCTTGAATAGATAAAGGTTAAATAAATAATACAATTTGAGCTGCAACGATCGGTTGATAAGTTGTCAACTAATATTTTAATTGCCAACTATTTTGATAATCAGTTTGAGTAACTTTTTAAGAATTTAAAAAAAAGTTTTCAGCTTCTAAAATGAGAATATTTTCTGGTTTCTTTGCTCCTCAGTGAAAGTAAACTGAATATCTTTGAGTTGAGGACAAAACAAGACATCTGAGGACATCGTCTTCATATTTATACACAAAAAACAAATCAATTAATCAAGAAGATAATGGTAGATTTCAGCCTTAAAATAAATAAAAAGTTCTGTGCTCACTAATAAAAGTCTTGCAGGGCCAAAACTTCAGATTTGATTCCCTCCATCTGGAAAGAATCATATTTATTTTGCTTTTTTTGTGCAAACACTTCATTTCTTGAATATTTAATCCAACACACTAACTCTGGTCATGAACTCTGAGCTTCCTCGCTCACCTTCCCTTCCTTCATCTCACTGTGACCTCATCACTGACATCTGCCGCCGTGTTCTATCCCAGACCGACGGCAAATTGTAGGTGTGAGATTGTGATGGGGGTTCAACTCCTGTCTGGGCCGGTGCTCGGAGAAATTACAGGGAAGAGAGAGTCTGAGGAGGCTTTCATCCCTCCACCTCCTCCTCTTCCTCCTCCACCTACCGGCCTGCAGGCCTGATTAGGAGGAGGAGGAGGAGGAGGAGAGATTGATGGTTCATGTCAGATAATATACTGCTTGATCTCACCTTTACGGGAAAGTTCACAGGGTGATTCTTAGTTGGAAATAAATGAGGGAGAAGAAGAAGAGAAGACTGAAAAAGAGGATTTTATTTTGTTGTTGCATAAATCAAGTGAAGTGTCTGACTCCTGTTTGTCTTCTCACCTGAGGCCATGTGGCTCATTTGGCTCAGTGTCGCATGTGAAAGGAACCGAAAGACGCCAAGAGGTCTGATGTGTTTTCTTAGACCTTATTCGGGGGGGTAACAGCTGACCACGGCTCCCCCCATTAAAGGCTCTCCTCCCCCCATATGACTCCATGACTTCTCAAAGGCTTCTCCATGAATGTAAAGCCTCAGTGGAGGAATGCTGCATTCACACCAGACACAAAGACAATGTTTTGCTCGATGCTAATACGAGAAATTTGCCGTAATTCGTGTGTTGCAAAATTGATTTATACAACATTTTATTTACAAAAAACATGGAGAAATTGCTTTTTAACAGCTTTTTACAGTATTTTCTGATTTATGGAGTGATACAAAACTCCCTCTGTAAAAACCTTTGACTCTAATATGTCAACAAAAGGAAATGAGCGTTGAGATTCTCCTCCTCATCACTGTAGTCACTGACGTTGTTGACGACAGTATTAGATATTCACCCACATCTGTACGATAGTTCATATTAGCACAGAGACCGAACTAAACTATGTGTATAAATGTATTTATATGAACCATATGGTACAAATAATAACAACTCTGACATATTTATGCCTATTTGATGTTATTTTGATTGTTGATGGAGCTGCTACAAAGTTAGCATAGCCTAGCACAGACAGATCCAAACTCCATTCACAAAACCAGCATTTATAAAGTTGTTTCCTTGTTGTCTTGTGGAGAGAACTAACAAAGCATGAATTCAGACTTTTTACAATTCTGCATCATTATGTAGTTAGTTCAGCATCTTTTTATACGTTTATTGCATTTAAATCACAACAAAATAGTTTATTTTATGTTCATACAGCAGTAGTGAACCAGCCGACATGTGATTTTCTAGATACAGAGAATACAGCCTCCTGATGATGTTATGAACCCAGACAAGACGGTGTTTAGTTCTCCAGTATGTGTGGGATTTCCACAATATATATATATATATAAAGCAGCAGTGGTGGTTATGTGAGCCGTGATTGATGAAACTTTGGAGGTAAAGCCCTGTTCCTCTCCAGTGTGTTTATAACGCCGGCTGTAGAAGACTAAAACAGGGGAAAGTAGACTGGGGTTTGGCTCACTGTGTGTGTGTGTGTGTGTGTGTGTGTGTGTGTGTGTGTGTGTGTGTGTGTGTGTGTGTGTGTGTGTGTGTGTGTGTGTCAGATGGGTCTTTAGTGTGTCGGTGTTAACAGCAGAGCCAACAGTTCATCTCTCAGCGGGGGGGAGACAGAGAGGACTTCTTCTGTTAAGAACTTTATCGTTTCACACAGAGAGATATGAGACAAATCAAAGAAAACACACAAATTTACTAGAAAAGTGTCTGTTTGACTCTAAATGGAGCATCATTTACTAAATGAACATCATGCTGTATTGAAGAAGACTTGAAACTAGAGATTGAGACCATAAACTCATGTTTACAATGTTTACTGAGGGAATAAATCAAGAGAGAAGTAGAGTCATTTTCTCATAGACTTCTATACAACCAGAGGAGTCGCCCCCTGGTGGACAGGAGAGAGAATGCAGCTTTAACACATGAAGCTTCACTTTAAAGAACCGGAGGTTGTCGCCTGGTTCTGAGTTTTGTTGCTTAGTTGAGAAAATGTTTTGTGTTATAATTAGGATTTTTTTTTACTTAGTTACAAGGCTGCCTACAGGTCTTACTCTCTATTTTGACAGTGTGTGTGTGTGTGTGTGTGTGTGTGTGTGTGTGTGTGTGTGTGTGTGTGTGTGTGTGTGTGTGTGTGTGTGTGAGAGAAGCAGGGACAAAGGGAAAAGTGTTTGTTGTTTTGGGGGAGGTGTTTAATTTCTCAATTTACACGTGATTATCGATATTTTTTTACTCCTGTGTTAATCTTATTTATTGCACATGCATAGCAATTACTATATTTATCCCTTTAATACTAAAATATGAATCAAATAATATAATAATTAAATAAAAAGAAAAGACAAAAAGAAAAAAAGAAAAACATTTATAAGTTTAAAAGGAGCAAAGAGATCATATTTAACCAGATTCTTCCTCAAAACTTTTACGCACAATATGACTAAATGTTATGTTATTGAACAACCAATTAAATAAAATAAGAATCAGGGGCCAATAATTCACCAGAATACCCGACACTTCATATTGTCTAGTTATTCTTTCTTGAAGTGAAGAATATTTACTGAATCCCACCGTCTGCTCACTCTAAAGCTTATTATATAAGTCTTTATCGATGAAAACAACCTGTTGATGTTCTGGTGATTCTCTGATTTAATAACGTCTGTAACTCGACTAAATCTTTGAGTTCCAGTCCTCCTGACTCAATAAACAGTCTGTTTCTGTGTTCTGTTGATATTTCCGACCTCTTAAGTGTAATGTGAGATCTTCTCAGTAAGCTGAGGAGCTGAGAGGGGGAACAGAGAGACCAGACCGGGTTCTGGTCAATGTTTAGAGGATGAAAGTCACGGCGTCGGGTTGCATTCATCCCTATTGTCTGGCTGCAGGTGATAGCACTGCACCGGTAAACGGGCTATTGCCCTGCTAACAGCTGATTATCCTGATTAACCAGCGGATCATCACGAAAACGCCAGAGTGGAAATTAAAGCTCTTTTCACAGCGTTCATGTGAGCATCACCTCATTTATCAAGAAAGATGTTGAAGGGTCGTCTTCTGTCAGACGAGTGGAAAGAAAACATTTATTTTACTACTTTGTCTGTTTGCGTCTGTAGATTTCTCCTAAATTCACCAAAAGTTACCATTAGATAATGCCTAATTTGCATAATTAAACATAAGATTTCAGAAAACTTGTAATACAAAAAGTAATCATCTTAATGTCAGTTAACAATTGATGAAGTTTCATGTTGATATGTAGTAGTTTATTTTTTGACCCTATTGACCTTTCGTGTCTCTTGGATGTACCTCAATTACTTCTCTAATGGTCTCTCTCTCTCTCTCTCTCTCTCTCTCTCTCTCTCTCTCAGCGGTGTCTAACCTGGACGTGGAGAGTAAGCTGACGGTACATTACGGTTCTCCGTGGCTCCTACAGAGGAACATCTTCAGACCCTCCACGAGGCCGGCATGTGTCGTAGACCTCCACAGACAGGCCAACCTCAGCCTGGCGGCCGTACATCAAGGTGAGGCCTGTCAGACTCCCAGTAACTCCCAGTACAAACACAACACACCTGCTGCTCCCCAGTATTACCTCTCTACATTTTTTATTAGACAAAACATGTTTTTATTGTGTCATTTACTTTATTAAAAAGAAACGGACACCTCTGGAATAGTTGCTTCTCACCATAAAGGTCTTCTTCTTGCTGTTTTGTTCTGACCTCTAGTGGAGAGTTGTTGCTACTGCACTCACATTGTTGTAAGAGCAATAGAGAATACAAAGGGCCTAATCTGAAAATGTTCCTTTCGAAATCTGTAATCTGTGTGTTATTGTGTGACTTTGGTGTTTTAAAGGGTTTGTTCAGATTCACCAAAGTCACACAATAACACTAACAGACTAACAGGTGGAGGCAGCAGTAGAGCAGTAACTCCTGTGTTCTGAGAGGTTAAATAACAGCTGGAATCACCGCCTCTCTGACTCAGTGACTGATGATTACTAGTAATAATTTCAGGTCTATTATATGTAATGCTTTGTATTGTACTGTGTCCACCTCTTCATTTCTGCACTGGGTTCCTCCAGACTGACACATTTCATTTATTGAAAGAGTTTCTGGATATTGTTCGTAGACTGACCGTTGTTTTTTTAAATGGTTCTTGTTTCAGAACACCAGAGGAGACGATCGGGCAGCAGAGAGCGGAGAGTCACCATCTCCATCTCGGCGGTGCCCCCGATGCCCATGTACCCCCCCGCACTGGTCGCCCAGCAACAGAGGGGAACCGATCTGACCTCGGTGAGACGACTCACTTTATGTTTCTGCTAAATGTTGTACTTTTTATTGTGGGAGGTCAGGGAACCGCTCACGGAGAACGATGACATGAATTTTGGTTCCTCATTTTTCACATTAAATAAAACTTTAAATTAATAAATATAGAAATATTTCACTAGTGGTGACCATATTAAATTAACGTTATATTTATTGGAACATTTTACACAGTTCCACTTTTGATTATGTATTTGTTTTCCCAAACATATTATTGAATTCACATTTTATTTTTTGGTTTGAGGGTATATTCACTCTTTTTTTTATATTATTACATTTTTTTCTCCCTTATTTCGGATCAAATTACATATATTTATATTTATGTATTAATAAATATTAATATTTTAGATTTATTATAATATATTTATATTTATATATTTGAGGTAGAAGTAAATAGATAAATACAAAAATTGAAATCAAATAATTTCTTTACCGGAGACCATTTCCCACTTTTGCTGGTTTGCTGCTGGTTTAAAGTTACTGTGAGGAGCTTTTAACTGGTTGTGAAGCAGCCTCAGTTTAATCCTGATCCTCTATATGACCAGAGAACCAGAACCAGAACCAGGACTGGGCGGGTCAGACTGTCAGACCCTGCTGCAGTAAAATGAGAGGTTTTCTAAAGGGAGTCTGGTGAACAGAAACACTACCACTGTAGTCCACAGGGGGGCGCCAGAATCAACATGAGATTCACAGCAGCTTTAAAGCATTTCTTTGTGACTGCTTTTTTAGCAGCTACACATATTATTTTAAAAGAAGTATTTTCTTTTAATATTTGTGGAAGTTGAATGTAGAAGCTCTTAAAGAAGTTTGACCCAATTAAAAGTTATTATTGTCCCTAAATATTCTCACTCATTCTGTGATTTCCTGGTTCTTCCAGAGAAACGTTCTCCGTGACGTTGAGTTTTAAATTACATTACATTACATTACATTACATTACATTACATTACAGTCATTTAGCAGACGCTTTTATCCAAAGTGACTTACAGGAAGTGTATTCAACATAGGTATTCAAGAGAACTACTAGTCACCAGAAGTCATAAGTGCATCTCCTTTCTTAAACAAGCATCTTAAAGCATAAACCAGAGCAAAAGTATAGTGCAGAGGCAAATTACTACGAAAACAATAATTGCAACAGACTAATACGAATACAATAAGTGCTACAAACGAATAGGATAAGTGCAGTAAAGGAATACGAATACAATAAGTGAAACAAACTAATACGAATGCATTAAGTGCTACGAGGAAGGCTCAGGGTAGTGCTTCTTAAATTGATTCTGTCTAGACTTCCTCTGGAATACAATTGTTGGTTTCCCTTTCCCATTTTTTATGTTGTATGGAAGTAAAATTTGCTTGTTTTAACCCCATATATAGTCTTGAATATTTGTTTTTCAATTTTTTTTTACTAGATTTCATTGATGGAGATGACTTAGAAGTCTTTTTGAAGTGAAATTGCATATTGTTTTTTGTCTTTTAAAGCAGCCAGAGAGGCTTGTTAGAGATGCATCGACACAGTTAGCACAAACACAGGTAACAATGATGTGTTTCACCTGGTCTGTGCAGAGCATGGTCCTCCAGTGTTTATCTGACAGCCCTGGATTTATATTTATGTTTCATCACCTCGACAATAAATGTTGCATAAATCATCTGAAATATATTTCCACACAAGTTCACCCCAATGTTGTTGTCTTTCTTTTTGTCTGTGTGTATGTTTATGTTAAATATCTCCATGCTCATTCATTTCGTTGTTGTTGTTGTTGTGTTTTTGTCTTGTACCTCAGTTCGATTCCACCCGCTCCTCCTCCCCTACCGAATGTTGCCGCTTCTCTCCCTGGAGCAGAAAGGTAGTGGTCCCTCCCTCCTCCTCCTCCTCCTTCCTCCCTCCCTCCCTCCTCCCTCCTAAAACTTCATAAGATTCTTTGTTTGACTCCTTCTAATTTGCATAATGGAGTGTCTTTTGTAAATGCATGCTCCTTCTCAGAAACGATTAACTTCCTGCTCCATCCGGTCAGAAACTGAAGCTTCATCACGTCACATGTTCACTGGCGTTTAGCGTGCAGCATGTGAGGAATGTGTGTGTGTGTGTGTGTGTGTGTGTGTGTGTGTGTGTGTGTGTGTGTGTGTGTGTGTGTGTGTGTGTGTGTGTGTGTGGCCACAGGTCTAATGATAGGGGTCGACTTCCAAGAGCTCGGGCCCGTTATTACCCATAATCCCTCTGGTGCTGTGGTTTCTTTGCTGCACCCATCACTAAGAGAGCTGACATGTTTTTCACCAAATGTTTAAATGCCCACTCACACTTGTTTCCTTTCCTTCATGCTTCCTCTCCTCAAATAGAAAACGTTTCTGCTCTTGAATTAAATCAGCTGTAAATTCTCTCCTTTTGGGCATTTTCTCTTTTGCTAGTTGGGAGAAGTTTCCACGGAAACCTGTTTCTTTTGTTGCTGTTGCTTTTTTTTGGGTGTCAGGGTCTCATTGGTCTGCTGGGAACAGGGAACACAAAAGGCTAAATGGGGGGTGGGGGGTGGAGGTGGGAACCAGTTCAGCCTGAGAATCACTCCCAGTTTCACATGTGCCTCTCTGAAGGAACCTCAAGGTAAGAACTTAATAACAGACTGAATAGATTTATCATGGAGGTATAAGAAACAGGAGGATTTAAGTGTGAGCTCGGCCTGATGGGAAAAAATGATCCAAGCAGAGGAAGAATTGGCTCTCCGGTGTTTCCAGAGACTCGTCATAAATGCCGGAGAGTTGTTTAGGTTCCGCAGAGTGTCGGAGTGTGAGATCAGAGTTCCCAGAGCAGCATGTTGGGACTGGAAGTGTGTCTGTAGCACCGTCAGTACTTATCCCGACACGTGCTGGAAAGTTCTTCTTATTGGTCTGAAGCTCGGATGGCAGTCAGTGCTGGAAAATCAATATTTCCTCATTAAATCTACATTTCACCTTTGTGCATTTGCTTGCATTTTTGAATGTGCTTTTCCATTTACTGTCTCTTTCTAAAGCATGCTTTTTTTTAATGTCCAATATTTCCAAAGTGAAACTCAGCTTCTAGAAGAACTTGTGTATTGATTTGCGTCTGCAGCAGATTAATACAACGATGATAATCTCTGTGTTCAGCTCTTTCCCAGATAAACACCATCATGACCCTCTCTCTCTCTCTGAAGCTGAGTTTCATCACTCTCTCACCGTTTCCCATGTAACGCCGTCTAACCCTTTAACAACCTAACCATGGACACATCCATCTGTTGCAGGCCGTGACCTCTGACCCCGACGCCGACGGGGTGGCTCTGGGTCACCGGCACAAGTTCCCCATCCCTAACACCCCCACCACCCTGGACAAGCAGACTAACTGGTCCAGAGCCCTGCCGCTGCCCACGCCAGAGGAGCGAATGAAAAGCAGTTCACAAGTCATCAACTCGTGTGTCATCCCCATTAACGTGACCGGTAAATCTGAAGCACTCTGGTTTTAAATCTGTTTAATGTGGCGGCTTCTTAAATGAACCATGCTAGCCTTCTTTAGCTCTTCTTAAAGGAAGAGTTTAACATTTCTGGAAACACACTTATTTGCTTTCTTCCTTAAAGTTAGATGAAAAGATATACATACACCACTCTCATGTCCGTCTGTTAAATATGAGCCAGGAGGCCGTTAGCTTAGCTTAGCATAAACACTGGAAGCAGGGGGAAACGGCTAGCCAGCAGCATCTCTTTAACTAACACCGTGTTCACACAGCAACATTACCAATGTAATGTAATGTTAATGTAATGTAATGTACCAAGGCCTGGTGGAAGTGTTGCTCAAGAGCTCGGGACGTAGTTATGTTGTTAAATAGCTTCTGGAGCTGGTGATTCTCATACAGATTAAAAAAATAAATAGGATATCACTTATTAAAATGAGCTTTAGAGGTGCTGGTCAGAGCCAGGCTAGCTGTTTCCAGCATTTATGCTAAGCTAAGCTAACCGTCATCTTGTCATTGCTTCATATTTAGAGAGAGGTATTGATCTTCTCAGCTAACTCTTAGCAGGAAAGCTAACAAGCTTGTTTCCCAAAATGTCAAACTATTCTTTTAACATTTACTGTTTTCTTTAAGGAATACTTCCCCGTAAAATGACGTCTGTATATAAGATACTCTCTTTGAAATCTCCACAGTGACCAAGAATCAAAAAACAGATAAAAGTCTTCCTGAATTTTAGTAAACAACAGCAATTAATTTTTCTCTTTTTTCACAAGACTTGGATCACAAAATAATCCAAGTCTATTTATATAGTTGAATGCTCACTACTTCACAAAGGCATGCAACTCGTACTGAAGAGTGCATCCACTCAATGGACGAGTAAGTATTCTACTATATGAGATGTTTGCAGAAAAGATAAACAATTAATCCAAATTTTATAAAAATTGGAATATGGCCATCTGCAATTTTCCAATCTTTGTCTTGAAATAGCATTTTAAATGAAAGATTGTGACGCTGCCGAGACTTCCCAGTCTACAGATTATATTCTACAGACTTCAGAAAACATCCTTGTTTGATAACAAATGACAGCAAAAATCCCACCATAATAGTTTAACATGTGCCCTGATTTGCAATTCACGCTCGGTGTGCAAGTCATGCTTTGTGCCTCCGTTAACTTTCTCCCATCATGCTCCAGAGCTTTGTGCCGGTGACGCTGCGACACGAATGCCAATTAGTTCTGAACGAAACGGCTGAAAAGACCCCGGCAGCTGTAATTTACTCTCACTGAAGTCAAAAGAAGAGTTGTACGTCGCCAAGTCTGGCCGAGTCAGACACAGTCTAGGGAGGTGGAGGGGGGGATAAAATGCACATTGTAAAGGAAAGTTCAGTGATTGCTATGGTGCTGAAAAGGCCTGACCGGCTGTCACATGATAGTCATAACGGAGGGTGAGAGGACGAGGAGGAGGAAGGACAAAAAGCAGCATTTCTTTTCATTTCTTCACATTTCATACAGTTTAGATGTAACATTAAGCAGTAAAGTGAGTTTGTCTCACTGCGTCCTCCGCTCCGGACTGCTATTCCTGCAGAAAGTCTCATTTAGAGTCACAGTTGAGAGTTAAAGAAGGAGTCTCAGCTCATCACAGATTCCTCAGACGTGCCATCTCTGTTGCAGGCGTCGGTTTTGACAGAGATGCCAGTGTGCGCTGCTCGCTGGTCCACTCGCAGTCTGTGCTTCAGAGGAGGAGGAAGCTGAGGAGGAGGAGGACCGTCGCCGGCGTCCCCGACAGGTGCACCGAAATCTGGGTATGTAGCTCGACACGCTTTCTCTCTGTCCGGAACAAAGATTTAAAAACGTTTATATCATAACTGCTGCTGTTAAAGAATAATAAAAGTGTGTTATTTATATATTGAAATGAAACAAAATGCTTCTAAATCACATGTTTGTCCTTGTAGAGATATTAATGATGATAGTGAAACAAAGCAGTTCATTGCTTAGTGTTTTATTTCGTGTTCAAATGTTCTTCTGCTGTAGAAGACAAGCAGAGCGATCGTCTTTAAAGTGGGCCAACATAAATATGAGAGACGTCATCTAGTGAGGCATATTTTCAGCGTTATTTTTAGGGTATTTCATGCTTTTATTAGCCGACAGAAGAGAGACGACAGGAAATGAGAGGAGGGAGAGATGTAGGATGACATGAAACAAAAGTTCTCAGCCAGAATGTTGTCAACACTTAAGGAACTTTGTATAAGATGAGATAAGATAAGATATAAATTGAGATAAGATAAAATGAGGTTAGATGAGATGAGATTAGAGAAGAAAAGACGAGGGTTATAATGTAAAAAAAGATTCAATAAGATAATATAGAACTTACTTAATGCTGAAGCTAAATCAAGTTTTATCTAAGATCAAAACAGAAGAATAACAAAATATTATATATTTATATTTTTAACATATAAATGGAAATATATTATATATATTTCCATTTATATGTTAAAAATATTAACATAAATGAACAATAGAGTAATACTTATTAAGTGTAAAAGTAGTGATACTGACACCAGTGCAAAATGGAATAGCAATTAGAGTAAGGTAATTCAAGTAAAAATATTTAAACTAATTTAAATAATATGGAATAAAGTAATAAAAAGTTATATTGCACATAATATATTGAAAGTAATTTTGCTCTTCTGTGTGTTGGTGTCTCCTCCAGACTCCAACGACTCTCCTGGCTCCAGAGAGCGGACGGTGATCGTTCACAGTCCCGACGTCACTCCCTCCACCGACGACCTGGACGCCCACCTCGGCACCCGAGACTCCGGCTGCCAGACCGAAGACTTCCTGATCTCAGGAGCTCCGTCTCGGAGGAGGATCCGGTCCCAGAGAGGCCAGACCGTCTCCCTCTCCCTCTCACACTCTGCGGGCAACATCCTGTTCCTGTCCGACAGCGCCGACGCCATGTTCTCCGCCTCTGTCGGCGACCGCCTGCGCTCCCGGAGTCTGCCAAGAGACGGGAGGCGGATGATGGTGGACGAAGGTCACAGCGACGATGATGAGGAGGAGGAGCTGTCCCCCTTTGACGCCGAGGACTTCCTGCCGGGACCCGGGGATCTGCTCCTGAAGGACGGGGAGGAGAGCGTGGGCGACCGGGCGGCGTCCGACCGCCAGCTGGGCCGGAAGTACAAGCAGCTCCCGGAGAGTCCGGAGCGAAGCTGGATGGAGAGGACCAGGTCCCGGCTGCCGAGGAAGGCCGACATGGGCAGCTGTGAGATCTCGTCCAGCTCGGACACCTTCAGCAGCCCCGTCCATTCCGTCTCTGCCGCCGGCGTCCAGATGGACCACAAGGACGACCACCAGTCCTCCAGCGGGAACTGGAGCGGGAGCAGCTCCACCTGCCCCTCGCAGACCTCGGAAACCATCCTGCCGGCGGCCTCCCCGCCGCTGACCGGATCCTCGCACTGCGATTCGGAGCTCTCGCTGAACGCCGCCGCTCACAACCAAGACGACCACGCCGGCTTCTTGCTGGACCACTATCAGGGTCTCAGGACCCAGCGGGCGGGCTCCTTCTCCTCCACGGCTATGGACATATTAGAGGAGGCCGGGGTCGGAGCTCCCGTGGAGGAGGAGTGGCGTTTCCCCGACGCGGATCAGCGGCGCCCTCGGGACTTCAGCCCTGAGCCCAACAGAGAGGCGGAGAGCAGCCTGGGCTGCCCGAGCTTCACCAGCATGGCCACCTGCGAGAGCAGCTTCTCCGACAAGCCGCCGTCGGACACCGTCTCGCACTACTCCGTAGACACCGAGGGTTACTACACCTCCATGCACTTTGACTGCGGCATGAATGAAAGCAGGAGTTTCTCTTACGGATGTTCAGCTCCCGGCTCCGAGTCGGACTTCGGCGGTCACATGACTCTGGGAAGGCGCTGCCTCTCTTTGAAGAAACCAAAGGCGAAGCCGTGTCCGCCGAAGAGGAGCTCGTCCTTGAGAAAGATATGCAGTGAGGGACACATCCCTGACAACAAAGAACCAAAGATGTCTTCCAAGGAGAGGAAACTGCAGCTGGTCTTGTCCAACTCCTCGCTCTCCAGAGAGCCCCTGGTGGTCTGGGGTGTCGAGGACTCAGCCGATCTGCCGGATTTAGGGGTCTTTAGCGCCACGGATGTGCATTCGTTTAAGGACGAGGGTGTCGTGCAGTCGGACTACGCAGATCTGTGGCTCCTGAACGATTTAAAATCCAGCGACCCTTACCGGTCTCTGTCGAACTCGAGCACGGCGACGGGCACAACCGTCATCGAGTGCATCAAGTCGCAGGAGAGCTCCGAGTCTCAGACGTCGCTGTCCGGCTCCAGAGCCACCACGCCTTCTCTCCCGTCGGTGGAGGACTTCAAGCTGACGTCTCCGGAGAAGCTGGCGGGTCTGGCCAGCCCGTCCAGCGGGTACTCCAGCCAGTCTGAGACCCCGACCTCCTCGTTCCCCGCCGCCTTCTTCCCTGGACCGATGTCGCCGTCCAGCGGCAAGAGGAAGCCCAAAGTCCCCGAGAGGAAGTCGTCTCTTTCAACGCTGTCGCTGCAGTCGCTCTCCTCATCGAGGAGGGACCTGGAGCTGCCCATAATCCCCCCCTCCCACCTCGACTTAAGTGCCCTTCACGCTTTCGGAGACAAGTCCTCGGCATACCGGACCCCGATTCAGAACCTTCAGCAAAACAAACCCAAAGCTCCGGTGTTGCCCAAACCCGCCTATCCCATGTTCATCACACCCTCAGCGCTGCACTCAGTCCAGCTCCGATCCGTCGCAAAGGAAAACGGAGGACGCCACGAGGACAAAACCACTCCCACGCTCACATGCTCCAATGAGAACCTAACCAGCATACTTTCCTGTAGCACATCTGCTGAGCTCAAGAGTCCTTCGCGTCCACATCACCCGCCCACCGAGGGGTCGTGTGAATCCGCGTTTACCTCGAACAAAGAGCTCGCCAATGGAGAGTGTCGGAATGAGACGAGATGCGCACTGGACCGAGAGGAGGCGCCATTAATACCGCAGTCGGAGACGACGGTGAACGGAGATGAAGAAGAGATGTGCAGAGAGTCGGCAGAAACACCTGAGGCTTTACAGCTGCAAAGACGTGAAGAAGAAAAAGAAGAAGAAGAAGCAGCTCTCTCTGTGCAGCACAGTTCAACCAATGGTCTTGATACAGCGGCGATTGCTGACGGCCAATCAGAGGCGTTGAAAGTGAGTCCAATTAGCGACGAATGTAGAAAAGAGGAGGAGTGTGAGTCGCCGGATGCTTCAGCCCAGAATGGCTCTCAGGACGGAAAGGACGAGTCCACAACGGAGGCCGAGGATTACTTCAGTAGAGGTACGATAACGCTGATGTTTTTAACATGAATCATGATAATCGTGGTTGTGTGCAGCAGAAGTTCCTAAAGTTTGGGTGTTTACTAGTTTTCTCTCCAGTATATTGGCCAAGTATATTTACATACAGATGTGTTAACATCATTGATGTTTGATGCTCGAACATTGTCAAATGTTACGCACAGTTTTTCCCTGACGTTGAACTTTTAATGTTATTAGTCGGCCGTTCTATCTGCCAAAATAAAATAATAATAATAATATTAATAATAATAATTTGCCTTCCTTGAAGAAATTTCCCAACACTTTGCAGTTGGAGAAATGTTGGATATACAGATTCCAGTGTTTTCCAATTCTCAATAAATTATATAATAGTGCGACCTGACAATCAAGGCCACATAAATTAAAAAAAGACAGGAGCTAAAAGAACGCCCTGAAACTGCTTCGGTGTCAGAGGTCTAATAAACAGTGTCTGCAGTGTATTTAAATGTTGATTTGTATCAACAGACTCTACAACCAGTGTAGCTGCAGCGTCTCCTCAGATTGACGAGTCCCGGCCCGAGGACGACGCTGTGTTTCTGTCCCCCACCAAGACTCGGACCACCGAGGATCTATTCGCCATGATTCACAGGTAGGCAGGTTGGTTTTTGGCCTTTTGGTTTGTTTCACAGTTTACAGAGATTCTTAACTTGGATTTCTCCATTTTTTAGGTCCAAAAGGAAAGTGTTGGGCCGGAAGGATTCAACGGAGCTGAACGTGAGGAACCGCATCGGTGCTGTGTCGGGGAACACGCCGCCCAGCAGCACTGGGAGCTCCCCAGTCTCACTGGTTTCGCCCTCCTCCTCCTCATCCACCGCCGCCGCCACCGCCGCTGCCACCGCCGCCACCGCCGCCGTGACCCCACCGGGCCTCCACAGGGTCTCTGGACCCATCTACAGGAGCGCCAAGAAGTCCAGCACCTCCAACGAGGAGTTCAAACTGCTGCTCCTCAAAAAGGGCAGCCGCTCAGAGTCGAGCTACCGCATGTCGGCGGCAGAGATCCTCAAGAGTCCCGTCACTCCTAAATCCTCTTCAGATTCCCTGATGGAGTCACCGAGACCGACCGAAGACCCCGACTCCCCCCTACAGCACCAGTCGGGACCAGATCAGCTCTCCAGCCCTTACCCCAAAGCCTACGCCGAGGGCTTCTCCCCGAAATCCTTCTCCTCACCGACTTCCTCCAGACATGGCCGCTCCAGAATCCCGCCGCCGGCCAACAGCAGCCGATACGGCGCTCGCAGCAGACTGTACTCGGTGCCCATGCAGGCGATCTCCGAAGGCGAGGCGGAGAACTCGGACGGAAGTCCTCACGACGACCGCTCGTCACAGGGTTCCACGTAGAACACAGAGAGTCAAGAGGTATGAAATTCTGTTAGTTTACAGAGAAAACAAATGGACCAGAATGAGTTCTAATATATATTTAATAACAGTTTGTTTAAAAAATAATCGGAATTTGACGGAATTTTAATCGTGGCTGAGTTTTATAGATGTTTCCCTTTTGGTTATTCTGTGGATACTTTAAACTGTTTTATTTTATAAACACAGTATGTTTAAATAATTACCCTCATGATATGAACACCTGGCCTTAAGGTAAACTGGATTCATTTGCAGCTACATTCTGTAGAAAAACATGATTGATGAATACAAATGATAAGCAAAACATTATTCTTCAGAAATGAGTCCTGCTTGGGAAATTTAAATAACGGATGAAGCATTAATTTATCATTTCTACTCATTTAGCTAGCTAGCTTTCTAAATCCACCATGATGTCATGCTGCAGTGACAGAACGTACAGATGCTGAGCTTTGTCTACGCTACTTTAAGACGTAGCCTCACATTGCTGTTTGTAACTTACCATTCATGCTAGCCGTCACCCTTTCAATTAGCTTATGCTAATCATTAGCATGCTGGCTAATGTAAAAACTCTTATAAACATTTGTTAATTTGAGTCAACGTGCAAGGCTTGGATTTGTTTATGCTAGCGATTAGCATTCAAATACTCCTATAAAATACAAATAAAAGTTGATTTTCAGCTGAAAAAAAGTGGTTTAAGGGTTAAGTTACTCTTTAAATAGAACATTTGATTATTATTGATAATAATTTTATTTTATATTAATAGCCTGTAGGCCTGTTTCTATCTAACACCTTCTTTGATTGACCCAGAACCAAACCCGGAAATAAAATGAAGATAAAATCAGACCGGATGCAGGACTCTGGTTTACATGGTTCTAAAATAAAGTTAGTTTATGGCACATTAGCTCAAGTCTTCCTTCAGCCCTACTACAGTATATTAATGTTCATCTGCTGTCACAGAGTTTTTATCTTGTAAAAATAGAAAAAATATATTGGATGTATAACTGTATGTATTCTGTGAATACCTATGCAATTAGACACACACGATTTTACAAATAATTTTGATACTCCCCAACTGACCGTCAAATCACTGCGTGAGAAACACCAGCCATAAATGTGAAAACCTCAATGCATCTATTCATATGGATGTACTTGTATATTTTACTTTTAAAAGCGTATTGTAAATTGAATCAAAGATATCCCACTATTACGATATTTTAAAAAATTCTCACGCAATAAGACGACTAATTAAAGGTGACGCAGGAAGCACTAACTTGACAATCTAAGGAGACGAGGAGGCGGCAAGGTGTTAACATGGGAGATGAAAAAGTGTACAAAAAGTCAGAGGTGGGGAAACATGAGAACTGTAAAAGAACAAGGAGGTCATGTGTTTATTTTAATGGTCATTTTTTTGGTTTGCTGACTCAGTGTGTTTATGAATTGTTGAAAGAGGCGAGTGGGAAGTGTTCAGGAGGATCAAATATGCCTTATTTTTACTCTCAGCAAGAGACGGCAAGTGACGAAGCAGCTCGGGGTCTCAGCAAGTGTTTTCGAGATTTTTGGGGTTTAAAAAGAGGACGTCGGGTTAAATATGGAGCCAGGTTATCATCTGTGATGAAACAGAAGGAAGTTCTGGTTTTAGAGACGTGGCATTGGTTGCTTTTTTGTACCTAAATGCTGTTTTTATTCTCCATCAAAATACAACCGGCCCTGGATTCTGTGTCGCAACAATTTAAATATATTTATTTTATTACAGACACAGAAAATCTCTGTACGCTCCCACATTTGGTTGGATAAACCTAAATCTTTAGATGCAATGAAATGCTGGTATTAATAATAACGTATATTATTCAGATAGTTTTGTTTATAAGAGACACATGTATTAATCAGACACTGGTTGCAGAGACAAATAGGAAATAAATGGAAGCTGAGAACAGCTGTGCTGGCCTTTGTTTTATTTTTTAGTTTACTTTTATTTACATTTTTTTAGATCACAAGTTAATTATATTGTTATCTCGAGAAAAACAAACTTTGTTAAAACAAAAGGTTGCTTCATGAGCACAATTTGGAGATATTCCAAAGTTAAAGTCCAACATTTCTACCAATAATCCAATTAGTGTTATTGACAAATATGTATTTTGTATATACCCTTTGTGATCAATTATTACCATTTAACAATTTTGATACTATCTTGCAAACTGGACATGTGGTGTCAGAATACTGGAGATGAAAGTGACGACTTGACCACATTCATCTATGCATGCTAGCATTGCATTGTGAGTTAGAAAAGGAAACAACATTCTCGATATAACAAGTTGATTATCTTGTTTTCTCTAGATAAATAAACAATTAACTTCTGATCTTGAGATAACGACATTACAAAAAGAAAATAACTTGCTAGCACAGCCCTTCTCTGCTTCCGTATTAAGCCACTCATTAATGTCATTAAAAGATGGAACTAACAGTCATAAGCTACAGGTGAAGGTTTAGTTGTTAACCTGGCACTCTTTACTTTGTCCCTCACATTCACAGTTATATTATAAATATATGGGGTTTATTGCAGTGATGGTACTCAATCATTATGCAGACGATGACAGAGTCTAAGTAGCCATATTGCCATAAAGGTACACTGTAAATGTCAACTTCATTTTGGCCTTAATGACGCTCCATACTAATGCCATATAACAGGGTACACAATATGTCTGTGAACCTTCATTCCAACCGTTTTTCTTTTATAATTTTTATTTTTTTTGCACTGATAAAGTGATGTTTGTGAAGATGCATCAGTCTCTTGCTGTACCTGCAGATATTTATAGCCTTTTTACATGAAGCTGTTTTATTAATATCCACACTCTAGAGATGGCTTTAGTGTTGGAGTAGACGCTTCTGCCAAAGGCGAGAACGTGCACACGTATAGCGGCATGAAACTGTTTTTATCCTCCCGTTTACTTGACTGACACAAAACCAACACTCACGAATAATGACTTCTGGTACTCGATGCATTTCATTTCAGATCTCAGATCTGTTTGGTATCAGCTTTGTATTTTTTTTGTACAAAATTGTAAATACAATAACTTTTGGAATCGTCACAAAGGTTGAATTGTTTCTTATGTAAAAAAAAAAAAAAAAGAAAAGAAAGATGTTTTCAAAGTTTACATTGATTTCAAACCTTTGTATATTTCTGAGCTGTGGAACACTTTGTCTTGTATTTATTTTTTAGTAAGCATTGTGGGAATCCCATAGTAAATCCTATCGAAGCCAAGTGCTAGCATGACAGGTTAGCAAATGTGTATAAGAAGACGAATAAATGTGACTGCCTTGAAAATGACTCTTTGGCTCAGATGTACTTATTTAAAAGGTGTTATACTTTTAGTTTTTACTCTTATTCTCAGCCGCATATCAAGTACATGAGGATAAAATGTCATGATTTACTGCAACAGAAGATATTTTGGCTTCCAAGGATTCAAGAATCATTTATTTTCAACCAGCAGATATCAGCCATCTACAACAGTAAAATGTGACCAACACCTTGATGCATAATAATCAAATATCATAAGATATTATAAAACATTATAACAGGGGGTATTTGTCTACATAGAGTACTTTCACTTTTTGAGCATAAGCTACATTTTGAAGATAATACTTGCATCCTTAAAGAAGATTTTAAACGCTGGTCTTTTACTTGTATTTCATTATTTTCACAGTGAAGTGTTGCTACATTTACTTAAAGGGACAGTGTTAAGCATTTAAGGGAATATTAAGCAGAAATGGAATATAATATAATATATGTTGTTCTTTACTGGACTGTAATGTCAGTTTGTCTTCAAGAGATGGCGCCAAAACAAGACTGTAGAAGAATTTGATTTTGGGTTTACAGGATGTTGGAACGAGAAAAAGATGATTTAAATCATGTGTATTAAGAATTATTTGCATGAAAAATTGGAGCAGTGGTTAAAAAAAAGCAGTTTAACATTGTTTTATGTCTGCTGACAGTATTTTCTGAGTGTTACAAAGAGATATCCAAAATTCCTTCTGTAAAAACATTTGACTCTCATATGTCAACAAAATGAAACAAGAATTTTGAACCTGGCTTTGTCCAATGTTCAGGCTCAGCTGTAGTTATTAACATGTCATTTCCAGCTCCGCAGTGAATTCTCTTTGTTGCTCTGGCGAATGTCAAAGCCACAAAAAAAGTCCTTGTTCTCAGTCGGTGCGTTTCAACTGAGCTGAGAGAAAGAAAGAAAAAAGGTAAACAAAGCCCCGGACTGTTTGGAAAGAGGAAACCCATCGAGGGCCACAGCGACCGTGAACCCAAGACCTCCATTAACATCTCAGACAGGATGGCTCGGTTTGAGTGATGCAGAAGTATTTTTGATCTCAAGAGAATGAAATGTTTTTTAACTCTGATGAATTGTTCTCTGAGCTTTGATGGTGGATGTCTTTCTCTCAGTGTTGGTCTTTGTGATGTTCAGCCGGCTTTGTGTCAATATTTGCCCTCTGGCTCTAAAGACGGCACAGTAGATATTCTATAGTCCTTAAAAGCAAACACGACTTCTATCGTCATCTGTTTTGGATGAACATGAAAAGAACATGAAGTTTCTCAGTGTTCGTCCCTGCAGATGTTCAAGACTATGATAAAATGATCAGATGGGGGAGTCAGTAAAGAGAGGGAGGTTTTTTATTGTCTTTACAGATACAATAACCGATTGTCCTAAATGTGTTTTGCAGATGATGCAGATCAGCCGGGTTGCATCAAATCTCGTTCTTCCGTTGACTTTGTGTGTATTACTGCCACAATGTATGAAATTCCATCTGAGACAGGCAGCAACCTCCAGTTCTGAAAAATGAAGTCAATGCTTCATGTGTTAAAGCTGCATTCTCTCTCCTGTCCACCAGGGGGCGACTCCTCTGGTTGTATAGAAGTCTATGAGAAAATGACTCTACTTCTCTCTTGATTTATTCCCTCAGTAAACATTGTAAACATGAGTTTATGGTCTCAATCTCTAGTTTCAAGTCTTCTTCAATACAGCATGATGTTCATTTAGTAAATGATGCTCCATTTAGAGTCAAACAGACCATAAAGCAGGGGATGCTTTAGGGCGGGGCTACACACTGATTGACAGGTCGACACCAGAGACGTATACGGCGTCTCTACGTCACTCCTCCTCAGTCCATATATGGTCACTTCCTGTTCACTGGTTGCCAAAATTCATGATGGCGACCTGGAGTTTGCTGCTTGTTTATATTGCAGAGGTCAAATTTGTTTAGATGTGATAAGTGAAGAATAAAGTTCATCATCAAATGTATATTTCTATTATTTGGATTTTGGGATGTAGTGATTTGATATTGATAACAATGAGGAGGGTGTTGCTCTTTCATTGAAATGAAACAGGAGGGCCAGTCGTCCCCTCCCCCCCTCCCCAGTAATGTTCATGCTGTCTCTCAATGCAAAGAGCCTCAGAGGATTCAATTATGTAAGCAGAAGGCCTCGTAATTACAGCAGTGTGTGCCTGCTGAGTCCTATATGAAGGGACTGGTGGGAAACGTTGAGGTTCATTCAGCCTCGATTTTGGATTTCTTATATCTGCCAACAATTACATTACACATTTTAACAACAGTAAATGAATCATAAAACAGTCGGGGGCTGATCCACATGATGAATTGGTATTTATAGAATTTATTAATTTTATATCCACACATATAAGACATAAAAAAGAAAGAAAATAGTATATATACATATAAATGTAGTATTATTATTATAATACTATTTTTTGTATAACATTAAATATAAATAAATAAATATAAACGCTAATAGAATAATGATATTATTATCCTAAAATCATCCAATACTTTTCTTACTTTTTTCTTATTATTTTCCCTCTTAATCCTGCTCCTTTGTTTAGCCAATAATACAATTATTTATTAATGTATTATTATTCATCATTGCTGTATTTTATCATTATTGTTTTAATGTAATTTTTATTCATTTTTTTCTGGCTTTGAAGCACTTTGTAACATTGTTAAGGAAAGCGTCATATGAATATACTGTATATATGTATATATATAACAACAATAGTTGGTACTATTCCATGTCTGTACACCAGGATATCTGAGGCAGTTAAACTATATATTATTTAGATAACAGGGAAATATGACTTCACTAATGTTGTAAAACTGCCTGGATTCAAAGGTAATATTATTATAACACTATTATTAGTATAATAATAAATATTACTGCTCTGTACACCAGGATATCTGAGGAAGTAAAGCTATATATCATTGAGATGACTGGGTCATGTGACCTCACTAAAGGTGTGAACCTGCCTGATATTCATGGCTGCAGCTTTAAACACATTCAGTTCTGATCTGAGCTTCATCTCCACATGTGAGGAGCAGTGACTGTGGGGGGGGAGGAGCACTGAGGAGGAGCTAACCACACCAAAGACACCACCAGGCCACCAGGGTGCATTGTGGGGCTCATTACAGTGCATTAAGCAGCCTCACAGCGGAAACAATGAGAGGCCCCCGGGGGCCCCCGAGGCAGAGCCCCAGGCTGGCTGGGACTGATATGGAGACCCAGGGGATCCTGCTCACGACCAGACCTTCATCCACAGCTGCCCGACTCCATCCTCCTCTTCCTCCGTCATCACCGCTCTCCAGCATCATACTGCTGAATGTAACGTTTACAATGAAAGGATGAAATAAAAGCTTCTCTAACTCTCCCTGTGAACGAGTATCGCTCCTGAATTACACGTTTCTATTTCAAAACGTTAGGTTTTATTGTGGGAAACTTTAATCTCCACATATTGTAGGTTGAAGAAAGAAGGAAAAAGATTTAAGCAAAGCCAGAAAACAATAGCAGCCTTTTTTTGTAGTTTTATTTTCTGCTTTCATATCCTGTTAATAATCTCACAATCCTTTTAGACTTAGCTCGTGGCCCCTGGTGGGGGTCCTGACCCTCCGGTTGGGAACCACTGCTCAGGCTACTTAAGGATTTAATAACCTATAAGAAGGACAACATGACAGACTTCTATTCAGGGAACTGTGAGCAATTCTCTGTAAAATAAAGCTTTTACCACAGTTTTAAACCACAGTTCTTAGTGGTGTTTTTCCCAAATGTATTTTTAAACCTACATGCAAAAAAAAGAATATAAACATTATGTATATGTAAAAACACAGACGGTACAAACAAGACAAATATATATATAAATAATAATGATATTAAACTTTAAACATACAAGGAAAAATATAATTAAAACAATAATAATACAATAGAATATATATAAGTTATAAAAAACAATTGCGATACAAAACTATATATAGTCGTATTTCTATTTTTGTAGATACGTATGTATATTTGTATTTATATATATATTGTTGTATTTTATATATATATATATATATATATATATATATAAACATAGTATTAGTATAGTATTGAAATGTATCTATATATCTATCTATATATATATATATATATATATATATATATATATATATAAACATATATATAAACATAGTTGTATTGAAATGTATCTATATATATATATATATATATATATATATATATATATATAGATATAT